>NW_025999942.1:5470154-5498641 GCF_001458135.2 Marmota marmota marmota | reverse complement strand
TATATATATATATATATATATATATATATATATATATATATATATATATATATATATATCTTTTCATATGAACCATAGTCCATAGTACATTTAGAGATGCATACAAATAAATGCCCAAAGTTCATTTACTATCCAGTGAAGGAGAGACCAGGTACTACAAGTTTTAATCCACTCAACTGATGTCTTTGACACTTTCTCTGTATAGGGTATACTACTCAAAATCATATATATCATATGTATACCAAGTACAATAAATGCATACCTACAGTCATATGCTTTTACCATATGAATTCTCAAAAATTTAAAAGTCATGTTTGCTACTAGAGGTAAATACCTTTTGGCCAAAAATACACATAAAAGAGAAAATTAGTCAGCAGGGCTCACTTGTTTTCACTGTCATCTCAGTTAGTGAGAAACTGGTTTCAAATGATCTTCTATCAGAGCCTGAGAATGATAGCAACTGCAGAAGTGGCAAGGCAATTTCCTTCTAGAGCTAATGAATACCTGGTACTTTCTTTGTTTCTCAGTTAATCCATTGACAGATGTGACTCAGAGGTGCAAAGAAGCCCTAAGATCTTGAGGATTGAGAGCTATTCTTTTTTTTTCCTAGAAGTTCAAGGGCTTTTTATTCCCCCTTGAAATTGGAAAAAAACAGAGACTGGCATGCTATCAAATATTCCTGTATGTGCAGAGTGGCACTCTGTGATGGATAATAGGGAAGTGTCATACTTGACGTGCTGTTTTGCACCAAGGCTTAAGATAGAACAGCATGGGGTGCCTCAATTTCAAGAAGATATGAATGAGCTCAAATGGGCTCATTTTCATTGCTGCATCCCATCATGACACTACCCTTCAGCTTGAATTGTGCTTGTGTTGCAAATAAATCAGTGGCTATAGATAGATGCACACATTCTACTTAAAAGGTCATCTTTATAGAAGCATATGAATCCTCATTTTATAATGTGTGACAGACACATAATAAACCGCTCCCCGCCTCCATTTCAACCAGCCTATTTTTTTTTTTTTTTTTGCCATCTGACACACAGCTAGACTCTATTTCCCATCTCCTTTGCAGTGTGGTATGGCCATGAAGCTTATTTTTGGTCACTAAAATGTAGATGGACCCTATTGATCCACTTTCATACCTGGCCTGGGAAATCTTCCCTGCACCACCCATCAAGCTCCTAGGCCTTCTACTGGCTTGATGCACATAATTCCAGTGACCATGGAAGCCAGGTTTTGAACATGGAGAAACTCAAATATGAAGAATTAAATTGAAATTCTGGGTCCCTGTTGGGTAGGCACTATCTACTCATTAATTGGGAACATCTGTTTTGTTTTTTATATGAAAAGAAAAAACCAATTTCTCTTTTGCATGAGCCATTATACACTTTTTGGATTCATTTGTTTCAACTGCCAGAATTTACCCTAATTATTGTACCATTTCTCATACATAATTGATTTTCTTGGAGCTAGGTGTTTTAGCTTTGTTGTAGAGCACTTGTCTAGCACACTCAAGGCCCTGCATTCAATTGCTAGGAACACAGACACACACACACACACACACACACACAAATCCTGATTGTGCTGGCAGATATACTCTTTTTCCATCCTTGATGCTGGGGCCACATGTTGCTTTTGGTTCATTTTCTCCCTGTCATCATTACCTTCATGTCAGTCCTTATCACTATTCCAAACTCACCTAGCCTACCAACTTTTTGGTCCCTGTTTCTAATTATCATCTCATTTTAGAGCTCTTTGGTGATCAGATGTAAGATGCAACAAGAGAAAGGGAAATACAAAACTCTACTTCGCAGCTCCTGTTCCTGCTGTCAATCTTTCCTCCTTCCCTTCCTCTAGCCCCTTCCCCTTTTCCACGTTAGACACTCTTCCAATTTCTCATGATTTCCTGGAATTGTTATTCTCATTTCTCATCATATCAGATCCTCATTTCCTGCTTTTGATTTTATTGTCTTCATTCCTTCTGTTCGACTAGGGTCTGGCTATAGCAAATTTCCTTGAATCTAAGAGGCATCTTAGAGAGAGAGGAGGGGAGGGGAGGGGAGAGGTGGGGGGGGCATGGTGGAGGATGGGAAAGGCAGCGGAGCACAACAGACACTAGTATGGCAATATGTAAATCAATGGATGTGTAACTGATGTGATTCTGCAATCTGTGTATGGGGTGAAGGTGGGAGTTCATAACCCACTTGAATCAAAGTGTGGAATATGATATGTCAAGAAATTTATAATGTTTTGAACAACCAACAATAAAAAATTAAAAAAATAAAAAAAAATAAGAGGCATCTTATATGAATATAGAATTTTAAATGTAACAGAAGATGCAAATGTGGGAAGAACACATTAAAAAAAAAACCACAAAGTGAGAAGGAAAGACCTCCTAGGTACTTCAATCAGGGCAGTGTTGGGTCAAGCCAGGAAAGGAGATTATGTTGATGTGGCTGAGATGTCAGCCATGCTAAGAAATGAAATGCCATTTCTTCCTGGCAATTAAAGTTGTGAATGCCTCCGTGAGAACTATTCTGAAGAACTGATCCGGGAAAGAAGTTAGACTGGGAAAGTGTTAGTGGGAGATGTGGAAATTAATGAGGACACAGACAACTTGTTTGAAAAATTTGTGAGGGCAAAAATTAGGGTTCTATAAAAGTGTAGCAGAGAATAGATAACTTGATGGATCAGGTTGGGTGATTTAGAAGAGGGCTAAGGAAGACCTGAACAGACAGAGTTACAGACCCAGGTTGACGGAGGTGAATAGCTACAGGGAACAAAGACAGTCCTGAATAAATGGGTATGGGAGGAGATAATGGAAAGAGAAAATTGAGAGGAAAAATAAAAAATTTTCCTACGGATCAATTATGCCTATGGATGAGTCTCAATGTGAGAAATAGCACGTCCAGTGGTCCATTTTCAGAATATAGTTTTTTAGCCTTAATTGAATGTAAGATCCAATCATAGCCATTTTGAGCTCCTCAGCCTGTATCCAATCACAGCCATTGTAATCATAGCCCTTCTCTTTTTCCCTCCCCTATTTTAAAATTAGCCAATCACATAGATTGTAACCCCCAGCTCCTCCTATCTGAAAGGGACATTATTGCTGCCTTAGGGATAAAACCAGGCAGACTGCCGCCCTAGTGTGCTTGCTTGCCAGGGCTTTGTTCAGTGGCACATCCTTTCTGCAAGAGTAAGATTTATCTGCAGAGCTACTTCCAATCACATATTTGATCTCTGTGGCACCCTGGTCCTCTCTAACAGGAAGAATCTTTTTCTGTAAGAAAGTATATTCCTATAAATAAGAAAACAATATTATAAATGATTAGAGATGAGGAAAGGGAGATGAGAATTGTAACCAACACTTAGCATTTGCACATAGACACATTTACAAATACTTTTTACATAGCAGGGGATTTACTCTTTAAAATCTAGCAAGATGAAGTTGAAATAGTGAAAAGTGGGTTTCCCAGCTTTGTCATTCGTATTGAGATCATTTGTTCTTTGCACAAGAACATTCCTGTTCTACCACCACAACTGGTTACTCTGTTGACTTACTTGGTTAAAGACTATAGGACATTGACATGATTGGCATTTAAAGCCCAGGGATGGGGTGTAACATTAGCTCACCAGCATGAAAATGGAGAGCAGAAAATGTCCGAAGGACATTGACCTACGTTCTAATGACTGAGCTATGGAATATATGTCATTTTAATTTCATTACCTAATATAAGGAATCACCAGGGAATAAAATTGTATGTTTATCTCTAGCCACTAGGATTCTAATGGAGAATGATGACAAAGTAAGAGGACAGAAATGAATTGATCATTTAATAATAGCAGTGTGCACATGATAAAAATAGAATGTTTTAAAAGTCATATTCTTTATTTTATTCTATAGCTCTAAAGAAAGCATAATTTCAAAATTCAATTTAATTTCATTTAATTCAATTCAATCCAGCTCGATGTAACTCAAGAAACATATTTAATTAGGAATCCCAAAGTCATACCAAATATTGAGTTTGAAAAAAACTATTTTTTTTTCCAAATACAAAATACATATATAACTACATCAGTATTGTATGAAAATATATTCAAGTTTGGAAAATATAGTAAGAGATTATATTGCAGGAATGGCACCAGTAAGAAAAAGCATGTGCCAAATGTATGCTAGGGGATATTTTGGAGAAATTAAATGTTTTCTTAACAACCGTGACACAATTGATGCTTTCTGTTATTATTGACTTCATAGGAATGAAACTCTAGATATTTTTCTCAGAATTATACAGACAGAAATGGCATTCTTGAATCTTTTTTTCAGTTGTTATATAAGAACATCGGTGAGTTGGGGAAAACATTTTTTTTGAGAGAGAGAATGGTGGTATCATGCAGCTGGAGTGTGTTAGTGAAACCAGTCTTGAAAATCAGGATGGCCCTGCTCCCTCAGTGTTAATGATGAAACACCCAGGAAGCACTGAGGCAAGCACAAAAAGATTTATTTAAAGGATAAAAGAGAGAGAGAGAGAGAGAGAGAGAGAGAGAGAGAGACTGCTCCAGAGAAGAGGGGGGCCAGAGCTGGTGCCCCAGGGAGTGGGGGTGTCTTTCCCCTTTTAGAAATCTTAGGTTTTCTATGTCCCCTCCTCCTGTTATCTTGCTTATGTGACCAAAAGGGCAGTAAGAAAGCCATCCAGGGGGTACCTTTCCCTATTTTTCATATCTGCTCAGAGAAGCAGGAAGGAATCCACCCACCAGCTACACATTAGCAATTCCTTGTTGAGAGGAACAGTTCTCTGGAGTCAGGTGACCTTGGCAACAGGTGAGGAGTAAGTGGAGGAAAGTGTTCTGGAGATACTAGCATTTTATTTCTTTGCAAAGGAGCCCCAATCTTCCATACCCTACACTGACTGTGCTTTTGCCCCAGTCTCATTAGGAAGAAAGTAGTTGGCCAGTGAGAACTTCTGTTGTGTGTGTGAAAAACCAGCCTCTACCTCAGAGCAAAGCCTGTCCAAGGAAGGGACATCACCTTTGTCCTTGGAAAGACCCACAGAGCACTCCTAGGCACATTCCCACCCTGCTAAATTGTTTATCTACAAATAACAGGAGAGATCTGCTGCGCCAGGTGTCCCTGACTGAGTCAGGCTATGTGGGGCTCCATAGCAGCCCCCTAGCAGCCACCAATCAGCATGAGACAGGAAATACCTGGGATGCCAGATGACCCTCCCAGTAGTTTATGGTGGTTGATAACATGTTGGGAAACCATGTAGTTCAGCACGTACACCCCTCTTGGCTTAAACCAATCAGTTCAAATAAATCCCCCTCTTGCACTAACCAATCACCCTTACCCAACTTGTTCCTGCCAGTGAATGTGCTAATCATGTTTTAGAGTTGTTTTATGATTTTCCCTCGGTGTGTGATGATTTGTTAAGAGATGCTATGATGTATGTGAAGTCCGTGCCTTCCCCAAAGAGTGTATAAAACTGCTGCAAACCCTGGGCTAGGGGCTTCTTAGCGTCACCAGTAGCTATGTGCACGGAGGACCGAGCTAGCTTGCAATAAACATCTCTTTGCTGCTTACATCGATCTTGGTCTCTGGTGGTCTTTTGGGGGTCCCGAATTCGAGCATAACATGTGCTAGCTTATTAGGGCTACTGTAGCAAAGATCTCAAACTGGACGGCTTCAAACAATCAAAATTTATGGAGGTCTACAATCAAGGTAGGGCCACACCACCTATGGAAATTTCAGGGGAGAATCCTTCCTACCCTCTTTCCACCTTCTGGTGGTGGCCATCAATCATTGACATCCCTTGGCTTACAGATGCACTATTCTAGTCTCTCTCTCTCTCTCTCTCTCTCCATAGTGTTTCTTTCCCCTGTGTGTTTACATCTTCACATGGTGTTTTCCTTTTCTTATATGGGACACCAGTCACGTTGAACTAGACTTCATGTGAATTACCTCATCCTGACTTGATTACATAAAAACACCCTGTTTCCAAATAAGTTCACATTCTCAGGTACCAGGTGATAGGACCTCAAACATATCTTTTTGGGGGATACAATTAAAGCCCTAACAGTAGACATGGATATTTTTGTACGGAGAGCAAAGTCTAGTGTTCTGTATGAGACTCTCTGAAGAGTTGTTCTGTGTCCAATGTTACTGGATCCTTAGTGTTAACTCCCAGATCTTCACTAAACTTCCACCATTTCCTGATGTGAACAGAATTTTCACAATATCAAGGTAAAGGAACTCTGTTCCATTTCTTAACCACCATGGGACAGAAAGAAAAGCACAGGTTTGAATACTGAATAATATAGAATACAAAATAAGTTTCTGTAACAAAGAAAAGCCAAATCCAGAGGCTTCAATAAAACAAAAGTCAATTCTCTGTGATCTTACAGTCCACAGGGAAGCTCAGGTAAGGTAGGAAGTGCTGCCCAAGGCTGTCAAAGGACTCAAGCTGTAGGCATTGCTAGGTTCAAGTTAACTACTTCATTGTCACTATTGTCTAGCCAGCAGGAAGTGAGAAAGAGAGCATGAAGGCAAACAGCTTTCTTTGTAACAGATATGATTCATAAGTTTGAAGCATTGTTTCCTTTCAAATATCACCAGCTAGAAATTTATCAAAGAGTCCTGCCTGGCTGTAAAAGAGGTTGGGAAAATGTAATCCCTGTGTGACCAATGTTGTGCCTTGCTGACACCTGGTAGGAAGGGGATTCTGCTTCTTATAATAAAAAAAGGACATGGATACTAGGGGACAATTAGCAGTCTCTGTCACAAGTTATGGCGACTTGAATGAGACAGAAATTGTTGTTAACCAATTTAATCTTTTGGGAATTCCCAGAAACTCCAGTACTTCCAAAAGACAACATGGCCATTAAAAATGTATGGTGGCTGGTAAGTGCAGTGTGTGGCACGGGACTCACTCGATATTTTTATTTTCAAAGTACAGATGTTCGCAGACTTCATATGTGTCTAGACCTTATGTAACAAAAGAGAAAGGTGCAAGTTGGAATCTCACTGCTAAAAAAGTCAAAAAGAGGAAACCAGAGTAAATTAAAGGAGTGCTGCAAATTTGATTTCAAAAATAGGCAAGAAGAGAATTCAGTCTATTTGTAATCACTTACATATTGAGAGATAAGTAAGTAAAGAATTTTTGAGAGAAATTACAGAAAACATAAGGGTTTAAAAAACAAATGGAATTACCTTCATTTTGAGATTTAACTAAGGTATTGAGTTTATGGCAGTAATGCTGTTCTCTCTCTTTCACACACATACACACACACACAATTTTGCCCCATTTGTGTGTGTGTGTGTGTGTGTGTGTATGTGTGTGGTACCGGGGATTGAACCCAGATGTGCTTAACCACTGAGCAACATTCCCAGCCCTTTTTATATTTTATTTTAGACAGGGTCTTACTAAATTGCTTAGGGTCTCACTAAGTAGCTGAGGCTGGCTTTGAACTTGCAATCCTTCTGCATCAGCCTCCTGAGCTGTTGGGATTACAGGTGTACACCATGGGGCACCCAGCTAAAGAGATTTTCCATAATTTATGATGATTCCACTTATGAGATTTTTACTTCATGATGATGAGAAAGTGTACCCATTCAGTCATTCTGTTTTCCACTTTCAGTACATTATTCAGTAATGTACATGAGCTGTTCAACATTTTATTTTAAAATAAGCTTGTTAGATAGCATTTAGATATAATTGGTGGGAACATAGAGTTAAAGGGTTAATTCTAAAGACTCAGCCTACGGTGCTAACTCTCCAGCATGTCTTCCTCTGAAATAGCTCACAGGAGGCCATTCTGACCCAGCTGTGGTTTTAATGGATAACAGGATGTTACAACACTTGACTTACAAGCTTGTTATTTTCAGGGTTGCTCTTCCTTCTTAGGGCTGAAGAATAGAGGTCCCAAAACTCCTCGGCCAATAAAAAGAACACAAGTTACCCTGATCTGGGCTGAACCTGGATGAAACAGTGCCTTTGTGACCTTGACATAAACCACTATGACCAAGAGTTGCCTTTAGGTAGAAATATGTGCAATCGGGGACTTAAAAATAAGATACAATCCTACTGTCAGTCAAAAGTTAAAGAGGTGGTACTTGGGTAGAATTCTTCAGAAACCTCTCCGCTTACCCCAATAAAACTGAGCTAACAACGAAGCGAGCTAGAACTCTCCTTTTTGAGAATACCGACTCTGTCCCTGGAGAATGTCTTTTTTTCCCCTTCTTCTGTCCTTTCTAATAAGACTTTGCTATACTCCTTACTTAGTGTCTTGCTTGAAATCCTCTCATGCAAGAATGACACAAGAGCCAAGAACACAAACAATCTCCAGTAAAATCTTATCTCAGGTATCAGCTCCTTCATCAGGCTTGGTGTTAGATAATTTTACCCAATTGTAGGTTAATATAAGTGTTCTGAGTATGTTTAATGTTGACTGGAGCAAACTATGATGTTCAGTAAGTGTGTTAGTCCGTTGTTTCATTGCCATGACTAAAATACCTGACAGAACAATTTAGAAGAGAAAAGTTTATTTTGGTTCATGGTTTCAGTGGTTCAGTCCATAGTTGGCCAAGCTCATTGCTCTGGGTCCAAGATGAGGCAGAGCATCATGGTGGAAGAGCACTGCTCCATTCATGTCTTGATGGGAAGTAGAGAGAAGGAAGGAGGGAAGGGCCTTCAGGGAAGATGAACCTTTTCAGAGAATGCACCCCTCCCCCACAGTGTTCAGCCCTGCCCCATCTACCGACAGATAGTCCCTTCAAACTAGGATGGACTGTTTCAGTTAACAAGCATTAACACGGGAGTTTTGGGGTGATACCTTATATCTAAACCATAATAGTAGTTTAGGGGTTCTTAAGTCTATTTTCAACTTATGAAATTTTCAAGTTGTAAAGAGATAATCAGGGTGCAAATCCACCATAAGTTGAGGAGTGCTTATATATAATAATAAAGCTATGAAATTCTGTTCACAATAATCTAGTATTGGTTGTCTATAAATAATCTAGTATTTTTTTAACACCTGCTTAAGAAACACTACCACAAATAATACTTAATGACAAAAGATACCAAGCTTTTCCCTTAGAGACAAAGATACGAAGTTTGTCCCCAAGAGAACAACAAAATAAAACTACTATTATAATGTGTTAAAGGTTCTAGCCAGTGAAATACGGTAAGCAAACAAACACCGTCCCAATTATTTCTCAAAGAAAAAAAAAAAAAAAAACAACCAACCAACCAAACAAACAAACAAACAAAAAAAAAACACAGAGAGAGAGAAATAGATCTATAAAGCTGACATTTGTGGGGGGTACTGAGGATTGAACCCAGGGCATTTTACCACTGAACTACATCCCCAGTCCTTTTTATTTTGAGACAGGTTCTTGCAATATTGCTGAGGGTGTTGCTAAGTTGCCCAGATTGGCCTTCAACTTGCAATCCTCCTGCCTCAGCCTCCCAGTGCTGGGATTACAGGTGTGTGCCACTATTTAGCTGGATATGTCCAGCTAAATCTGTCACCTTTTTCCTGATAGATAAATTAATTGTGCCCCCAAATTTATGTGTTGATTATATAATAACAATTTTGCTAAATAAGTGGTCAATATTAAAATTATTTTTTATATAAGAGTAACAAATATAAAGTAAAACTCAAAACACTTTTATAGTAGCATAAAGATATTCAGTCTGTAGCAATAAATCTAAGAAAGATATTCAAGACTTCTATGGTTAAAATAATATTATTGGAATTAGCAAAGGGAACTGAAATAAATATACATGTGTTCATGGATTGAAAAAGACTTAAAATTATTTAGATACCAATCCTTTACACACTGTTCTATAGATTGTCACAATCTCAATTAAATTCTCAGTAATCTTTGTTTGTGAAAAATGAGAATACTTGAATATTTATACAGAATGCAAAGGCAAAGAATAGTTCAGTCAATATAAATTCAAAAAGCAAAGAAAGAGGACTTACCCTATCAGATACCTGTTGAAAATTGATTTAGATAAGTTGGTATTGGTCAATAATAAACAACTAGACTTATCCTCCCTCCCACCAATTTTCACAATATCCTGCCACCAGATTTATGTTAAACGTGATACTGCAGTGTATGGGAAGGTCTTTCAATAAATGATACTTGGTCAATTGATACCCAGTTTGAAAAAAAAATATTGTTGCCTTTACATCACTCAAAAATCAATTTCAGATGTAATATAGATAGAATTTTGAAGGTAAAACTAAGACTTTTAGAAGTCTTTTAGAAGAAATTAAAGGAGAATTTTTGTGATTTTGAAGTAGCACAAATTTCTTAGAACACAAAATGCTCTAATTCAAAAAAAGAACGGATAAATGTAATAATATTGAAAGCTTCATTTTACTAAAATATACCATTGAAAGAATTAGAAATAAAGTCTATAGTGACATATTATATTTCTAATTCATGTATCTGGAAAAGACTATATCTAGAATATACAAAGTATATGTATTAATCAATAAGAAATAAATAGCCAAACAGAAAAATGGACAAAAGACTTGAAGGTAGATCACAAAAGAGAATATAAAAATGGACAAAACCCATATGGAACAGCAAGGAACATTTGAGAAAGTGCTGGAAACTGAGGAAAATTCCTGAGCAAATGCAAATAAAAGGCTCAATGCTATACCACAATACACACATGTGAATGGTTAAAAGGAAAAGACACTGGTACCATGGCTCCCATTCTCAGAGGCCATGCAGCCAAGGGTGCCTGCCTCTGCAGGGCTCAAGGACATATCCCTCTGTAGGTTGCACCCCAGCACTATACCAAACCCCTCCCATAAACCAATTCCACAGACTTCTGGATTTCATGGTTAGTATAGTCACAGCAGTAATCCTATTTCTAAGTACCAGTTTCTGCATTCTTCAGCTTTTCATGATTTTTTGTGACCCAAATACCTGAAAAAAATAACTTAAAAAGAGGAAAGATTTAGCTGGACATGGTGGCACACACCTGTAATCCCAAAGGCTCAGGAGGCTGAGCTAAGAGAATCGCAAATTCAAAGCCAACCTCAGCAAAGGTGAGGCGCTAAACAACTCAGTGAGACCTGTCTCTAAATAAAACACAAAAAATAGGGCAGGTGATGGTGCTCAGTGGTTGAGTGCCCTTGAGTTTAATCCCCAAGTGATCTTCTTCCTCCAATTAGCCCATTCAGCCACCAATGGATTAATCCACTGATGAAGTTAGGATTTCATGATCCAATCACTTCCCCAAATCCCACCTCTGAACACATGAGACTTTTAGGGACAGTCTAGATTTAAGCTAGAACAACCAATAACAAACTAGCTGAAAAAGAAATAAAGAAAACCCATTTTCAATGGTTACAAGAAAAACTTATGAATAAATTCAACAAAGGAAGTGAAAGATCTCTACAATGAAAATGATGAAATACTGATGAAAGAAATTGAAGAGGACACCAAAAAATGGAAAGATTATAATGCCCCCATGGATAAAAGAATTAATATTGTTGAAATGTTCATATTACACAAAGTGATCTATAGATTCAACATAATCCCCATCAGAATACAAATGACAATCTTCTCAGAAGTAGAAAATATAATCATAACATTTATACTGAACTGTAAAAGATTGGGAATAGTGAAAGCAGTCCTGATAAAAAAAGAATAAAACTGAAAGTATCCAATAGCTGATTTGAAAACATACTACAAAGCTATAGTAATCAAAGAGTGTGGTACTCACACATAGACTAACAAAACTGACACATAGACCAATGAAACTGAAAAGAGGACCTAGAAAATAATTCACATACTTACAGCCAAATGATTTTTGACAAAAGAGCCAAGAACATACATCGGATAAAGAATAGAATATTTAATAAACAGTGCTGGGAAAAGTGGAAAGACACATGCAGAAGAATGAGATTGGAGGCCTATCTCTCACCACATACAAAAGTCAACTCAAAATTCATCAAAGACCTAAACGTAACAGATGAAATTACTGAAAGAAAGCGTAATACTTCAAGACATTGGTATAGTGGTGAGTTTTTTAATTAGTAAAAACAGATAACCATGATTGTATCAAAATAATAAGCTTCTGCACAGTAAAGAAAACAATTAATATAGAGAAGATACAACCTGAAAAATGTGAGAAAATGTGTGTTAACTATCCATGTGAAAATGGATTACTATCCAGAATATGTAAGAAACAAAAAAGCCCAAATAATCCAATAAAATGGGCAAATGATCTGAAGAGACATTCCTCAAAAAAGGAAAATTTAACATACAAATGGACATCTATCATGTAAAGAATGCTCAGTGGAGTTTCATCATGGAAATGAAAATCAAAACCCCAATGAAATGCTATCTCACTCCATTAAGATTGGCTATTATCAAAAAGATAAAAACTAACAATTATCGGCAAACATGTAAAGAAAGGGATACTCTTGTATACTGTTGGTAAAAATGTAAATTAGTACAGTTATATATCAAAGAGTATTATGCAAGATCTTCAAAAAACTAAGACTAGAAATACTATGTGATCCTGCAATCCTACTATTGGGTATATATATCCAAAGGGCACAAAATATTTATGTCTAAAAGATACTTGTACTCCTATGTTTATTGCAACACTATTCACAATTGCCATGATATGGAATTAGCCCAGGTGTCCACAAATAGATGAATGGATAAAGAAAATGTGGTATTTATATACAATGGAATATTGCTCAGCCATAAAAAGCAATGAAATCTCTTATTTGTGGCAACATGGATGGAAGCAGAGGGCATCAGGTTAATTGAAATAAGCCAGACTCTAAAGGACAAACACTGAATGTTCTCATTCATCTGTTGAATCGAAAAAGTTGACCTCACAGAAGAGAGTAGAATGGCAGTCACTAGTGTCTAGGAAGAGTAGGGATGAAGGCAGATGAAAGGAATCAAAATACAGCTAGATAGTAGGAATTAATTCTAGTGTTCTATAGCATAGTATGGTAATTATAGTTTATGATATTATATATTTCAAGATAACTGAAAAAGAAGACCACTAAGTTTCTTAACACATAGGCATTATAGATGTTTAAAGAGGTGAAAATGCTAATTATCTTGATTTGATCATTTCATATTGTATACATGTGTTGAATTGTTTTACTGCATGTTGTAAATATGTGCAAATTAACATAGTTTTCTTCTTTTTCTGAGGGGAGGGGTACCAAGGATTGAACTCAGGGGCACTTGACCACTGAGCCACATCCCCAGCCCTATTTTGTATTTTATTTAGAGACAGGGTCTCACTGAGTTGCTTAATACCTTGCCTTTGTTGAGGCTGGCTTTGAACTCACAATCCTCCTGTCTCAGCCTCCCTAGCTGCTGGGATTACAGGTATGCGCCACAGTGTCTGGCCAGTTAACATGTTTTTAAAAATCTGAATGACAAAAAAAAAACCCGAGTGTTGACAAGGATGTGGAGCACCCTGACCTTTTCATACAACTGCTGAGATGTACATTGTCAAAACCGTTTTTGAAACTATTCGGCGGTATAAATTAAAGTGGAAATATGCACATCTTCCAACTCAGAAATGCCATTCTTAATTATATATTCCATTGAAATGAGTACCTATTTTCAAAACAAAAGATGTGGGCAAAGATGTTCCTGGCAGCAATATTTATAACAGTCAAAAGCTAGAACTTGAAACATGCTAATTAACTGTGGAAGGGAACCTGGTGCAGCTGTGTACTTCTATAATCCCAGTGACCTGGGAGGCTGAGGCAGGAGGATCTCAAGTTAGAGGCCAGTATGAGCAACTTAGTGAGACTCTGTCTCAAAAAAACAAATAAACAAACAAACAAATAAATAAAGGTTATAGCTCACTGGTAAAGTGCCCCTGGGTTCAATTCCCAGTACAGCAAAGCAATAACAACAAAGGCAGTGGAAAGGGTGAACAAATTATGGTATACCTGTTTTCTCAATAGAATGCTGCACAGAGATGAGAAACTACATGCCACAACATGGACAAATCTCATAAACGTGAAGAGAAACCAGTAAAAGGCAAGAGACAAAGTGTGGATAAGGTATGACGTTATTTAGTATGAAATCAGGCAAACTGATCTCTGATGTTTGAAGTTAAGATAATGGTCATCCATGGTTGAGGTGGGGAAAGGACTGGAAGGCACCAGGAGAGAACTTCTGGAGGTGCCCTTAATGTTCTGTTCTAAACTTGCTATTCTGTACGTGGTTATTTCTAATTTGTTAGAATCAGAACACTGTGCACTTATGATTTTTGAACATGTCTACATATAGGCTGTATATCAAGACAATTAAAATCATCAATTCTATACCTCATGGTTACCTGTCATACAAAATAATTAGAAGCTATACTTTCAGATCTTAAATAATATCATAGCCCAGATGAGAACAGTTAAATTCATGCCATGATGTTATTTGAGGTCCACAGAAATAATAATTACAAGAAAAGTAATATGTAAAGTTTAAATGACAAAGTTGATTTACAGAGAAGCAGATGGGATGGAAGGGATTCCTAGGAGAAGCGTTATCTTTAGTTTTTGTCTTGCTTTCAATATGGCTTTTGAGAAAGTCATGCAATGTTATAGTTTAAAAAGTTATATGCATATGCACATATATCTTTTAATTTCAAAGCATGTGATGACTTGCAAAATAAAAATTAAAAGAGAAAATTTAAGGATATAAAAACTGACTATGGGAAATCCCAAAGCTGTTTTAATTATCAATTTTAAAGTTTAAAAGAATATTTGCCTAGCAAGTGAAGGAAGAGATCACGAAGAAGAGTCAAGGACACCATGACACTTTGAAAGCTGTTTCTCTCCAATACGTGAATATGGCCCTTCATTAATGAATTTTTCCAATCTACTACTTTTCTATCATTTATTTGTTCCCCTTGGTCCAAGTATACCTATGTATGTAGAATTGAAATGAGGATTTTGTAACCCGAGGTACAGATTAATTATTATAATTGCAATGGTTTCAGTAGAAGCCTAGAGAGAAATGATCTCAAAATGCAAATAACATCATCCCTTTCAACAACAAATTATAGCACTTTTGAGTGACCTGACATTTTAACTGCATAGTAAAATGAGGGCTACAAAAGGTAGACACCAACCATAACTTTCATGATATATTCTAATGTCACAGCAGTTGTTTGCAATGCATGGTCTTTTTTTATGGGAGATTAAAAGAGAAAACAACTTCTCTACTCACTATACTTCTGACACCAAATGTGTGGGTTTTCTCCAGTACTCTGTAGGATATCCTACAATTTAATTATAATGTGACCTGGAGTTACTGCAGATTCCGTAGGTAAAGGGCTCTCTCCCACAAGACTCTCTCCTCAGTTCAAATGTCAGTTACAAGTATTGGGTCCCCATTTCTGATTTAGCTAAAAATTGGGGGTCTCCACAATCCCTTCTTGTGTTTTATAATTTGGCACAATGCGTCATAGAACTCAGGGAAACATTTACCACTTTGATATGAGAGATATAATGATACTAACCAATAGTCAGATGAAATAGCAAATAGGGCAAAACCCAGGGAAGGGGTGTGGCCCAATTCAGATGTGCCGCCACCTTCTCTGTACCTTGATGTGTATAATTACCCAGAAGCATGGGACTCTCTCAGACTCATTGCCTAGGGTTTTACATTACATAGGCATGATCAATTAGATCATTAGACACTGGTGACTACCTTAAGCTCCAATCATTTTACGTTCCCCAGAGGTTGGGGTGCCATGGGGCTGAAAATTCCAACCCCCTAATGATGCCTTAGTCTTGTCGGAATCAGTCTCTTTCCTGTGTAATGCCAGATTCGTGGGACCCTCAATAGACCTCCAGGAGCTGAATCCAATGCAATCACCCAAGAGTTTTTATGGCAAGCTCGAGCCTGGACTCACAACCGTTCCCGTCGCAGCAGTCCCAGGGAGTGAGTCCCGGTCCTTGGTTCAGTGCGATTGTAAGGGACCGGCGAACGATGGAGGAAGAGACCACCAAGGGACCGACTCATGCAACAGCAAAAGGGGGTTTATTGAAGGTCCAGCACGCTGGGGCTCCGTGCTCACTCAAGAAGGGAGAGCGGCCAAGAGCCCTGAGCAGGGGTTAAGCAGTGCTTAAGTACACTTTTTGGAGAGGGCAGGGGCTTTGCATACATCAGAGCAAATCATCATGACTTGGGAAAATCAAACAACAACTCTCAAACATGATTAGCACATTCATTGGTGGGCACAGGTCGGGTGAGAGTGATAGGTCAGTCCTAAGGAGGGGGATACATTCAAACTGATTGGTTTGGGCCCTGAGGTGCCTACGTTCGGAGCTGCACAGGGTCCAGGTTGTTAAGCAACTAAGTGGTCAGGGGGAATTTCGACACATATCTAATGGGCAGTTCCGGGAATTGTCTTAACTGCCACAGGAATTTCAGGTTCTGAGTGCAGTTTAGAAACTTTACAATACCTGGTCCTTTGCATTTTAACTTCAGTTTCTTTTATCCTTTCAAGATTTTATAGGTTTTGGGGGGATACTCTATGCGTCACAACATCACACAGCAAATCATTCCATACCACGGGAAAATCAAACAACAATTCTTAACATTGATTAGCACATTCACTGATGAGAACAAGTTGGGTAAGGGTGATTGGTTAGTGCAAGAGGGGGATTCCTTTGAACTGATTGGTTTAAGCCATGAGGGGTGTACGTGCTGAACTACATGGTTTTCCAACATGTTATCAACCACCATAAACTACTGGGGGGTCATCTGGCATCCCAGGTATTTCCCTGTCTCATGCTGATTGGTGGTGCTAGGGGGTTGCTATGGGTCCTCACCTAGCCTGAGTCAGGGACACCTGGCACCACAGATCTCTCCTGTTATTTGCAAACAAACAACTCAGCAGGGTGGGTATGTGTCTAGGAGTGCTCTGTGGCTTTTTCCAAGGACAAGGGTCATGCCCCCTTCATTGGACAGGCTTTGCTCTGAGGTAGAGGCTGGTTTCTCAAAAATGGAGTTAACATCAGTTTCTCGCCGCAGGTTTTTAGGGATTGTGACTGTCAATCTTCTCATTAGTGTACAACAAGACATTTGTTTTAGTCAGACTTTTCACTGCTATGACTAAAAGATCTGACCAGAACAATTATAGAAGAGAAAAATTTTATTCGGGGGCTCACAGTTTCAGAGATATCAACCCATAGACAGTAGGCTCCCTTCCTCAGGGCTCGAGTGATGGCAGAACATCATGGCAGAAAAGTGTGGTGGAGGAAAGTGGCTCACATGATGATCAGAAAGCAGAGAGACTAAGCTCAGCTCACCAAATATATACCCCAAAGGCACATCCCCAATGACTCATGCCAGCCACACCCTACCCACCTACAGTTAACAATCAATTAATTCCTATCAGAGGATTCATTCACTGATTAGGTGAAGGCTTTCATAACCCAATCATTTTTCCTCTGACTGTTCTTGCATTGCCTCACACGTGAGCTTTTGGGGGACCATAACAACACTCATCACTCCATCATCCAAAGGTTTTAGAAGCTCATGGGTTAGAAATAATGGGCGGAGACCAAATACTAGAATAAAAGATTTCCTGTCACTCAGGAAATTTCAAGGGTTTTAGGAACTTGTATCAGGAACTGGGGCAGGGGGGAGTCCAACTATATATTTTTATTATCATGTCACAGAGATCTATTTCTCAAAACAGAATTTAAGTCTCTTCAGTGGAGGACCTAAGCTTTGAAATTCTCTTCCTATCTCTGTAAAAAATCACCTTTGTGGGATCTTGGGCAATAAGGATCCTCTTAGCAGGTCTCATCCAGGCCACTTGAGAGATTTTAATGAGTAGAGAGGATTCATAAAATAGTTTCTCAGGAGTAGGATTACGTGTTTATTTTGTACATATGCCCAGAGGCTTTGCAATGAGTGCATTTTTATAATTCTAATAGATTTTCAAGTACTGCCTATTCTTTCTTTTTTCCTATGCTAATAGCCAGAGGCTATTGAGATGGGAGTAATTTTAGAAAACCCTGAATAAAAACAAACAAACTAAACATTCCTGCCAATTTGTGAATCAGCCAAACATTTCAGTTGCCAGTTTTATGTTATTTTTCGGTTTGTTTAATTTATCTGGTTTGTCAATAAGTTAAAATCAAAACACCAGGAATGACCTCCAGTTTATCCCTCCTGTTTTCTACAGTCTTTAACTGGCAAGATCTACTGAAATCCAGATGCCAATATAACTTAAAATCATAGTTTGAAAAAAAATTAAGACTGAAACTCTTAAAGAAAAGACAGTGGCATCAAGGAAGCTTCTTTTAAAAATACAGCAAAGAAACAATATTTTAGGGTGTGTCTCTTTTACTTCCTGCTGTCTGAGGCACTCAGTTTTAGCTTCAAATGCTCTACATTTTTAGTCAAAAACAGAAAGGTGGTATTTATACTTAAGGTTGAAAAATATGATGAAAGGTAACTAGCAAACTTTGTATACAGTGCTTAATTCTATATTCTAGAGAAATTTCTTCAATCAGGAAGTGATTGAAACTAGCAAAATCTATGGTTTCAGTGCCATTATGAGCCCATTATGTGATTTCAAGAAACCCATTCAAGTCTCCTTGCTTGTTTTAAATACCTTCTGTCCCTTGTATTTTCAAAGGGCATTCTACACATACTTACATAGTCAAGAATATTGCTTTATGTGTTCTGTTTTTTGGGTTCCAACCTTGGCACCTGTTATGGTTTGTATGAAATGTCTCCCAGAGTCTCCTGTGTTAATGTCGGAATGTTCAGAGTGAAATGATTGGATTGCAAGAGCCGTAATCTAACCAGTTGATCCGAGTTTGAATGGATGAACTGAGTGGTAACTGCAGGCAGGTAGGGCATGGCTGGAGAGAGTGGCTCACTGGGGATGCACCCTAGAAAGGTTTACTTACTCTGCAGCCCCTTTCTCTTCTCTCTGCTTCTCAGCTGCCATAAACTGAGCACCTTTACTCTACCACCCTTTCATCCTGGCATTCTGCCTCACTTGGGCCCAAAGTGATGGAGCTGACCAACCATGGACTAAATCTCTGAAACAGCCCTAAATAAACATTTCCTCCTCTGTGTTGTTCTTGTCATGTACTTTGGTAACAGCAACAGAAAACTTACTAACACAGTGCCTATCATGTGTGCACAGAACCTGAGAGATAGGGTTGACTTTTGAAGGACCACTTCTAATATTTTTTTTTATTCATGGTTGGGAAGGTCAAACTTGCTTTCTGAAGGTAACTGAGTCTGCTGAAATAAACGGACAATAGACAGATTAACAGGAGAAAAAGCATATAGATTCATTTAACGTGCAGAGGACCTGTTCAACTTAGGAACTTGAAGAAACACCAGATGGTGGAGGCTTAAAACTCTTCCCACAGGTGAGAGGGAAGTGAGGGGCTGAAGTCAATTTTAGAGAGGGAGTGTTTTACTTAGCTTTTCTGTCACTGTGACCAAAAGAACTGACAAGAAAAATATACAGGAGGAAAAGTTTATTTTGGCTCACAGTTTCAGAAGTCAGCTCATAGATGACTGACTCCATAGTTTGGGGCCCAAAATGTTAGAGAAAAAATGTTAGAGAAAAAAATAAGGTGGATNCTCCAGTGGTTAATCCTTCCTGGTTAATGAGATTTCATAGGAATTACATTTCTTTTGGGAAGAGAATTTCCTTAGTCAGATAAAGCAACTTCTAAGAAGGCCTCTCCCTGTATTTTGGAAGAAACAGAGGATCAGATATGATCTAGGGTAAGGGATTTGGAAGAAGGTCAGCAACTCAGTTCTGAGATAGTCTCTTGAGCTCAGCAAGTCAGAGCACCACACTTTGGGGTATCATTTCTGAGTCCCATCAACACATCACCATTTCCATGTGCAGTTTCTTGTTCTCTCATAAATTCTCCAACTTTATTTTTGCTCCTCATTTTTACACTTACTTAGAACCTCGAACATTATTTTTTAATCTTAAATCATTTCTGTTTGCTTAAATCATTCCTATTGCTTATCAGAATCTGTTTGCAGATATATGTGTATATTTACTTCACAATTAAACTGTTTAACATCAAATGCAAAAAAAAATTGGTCCAAATACCATATTCTCTTCTGTGGAAATAAAACGAGTCCTTTAACTGAGACAGAATTTGAAGTTGGAAGCTGCTGTTGTATTTTGTTGCTATGGAATTACTAAAGGGAAACAGCAATCAAGAAGCAAGGCAAAATTTCACTACTGTATAGATCATTAGCCTCAGCTGCTTGGCAGTCATTGGGAAAAAGAAAATTACAAAAACTCTTCAAGATTGTTCTACAAAAACAGCCATTGTTTCTGAAAGTGGAAATGAGCTCTCATCAACTCTCAAGAACAGGTATTTCATTTGACTTTTTAAATATTTTCTTTCCCTGTGCGTTGCACGCCTATAAGTAAAGCACTATCATTAAGAAAACACATGATAAAAGCGGAGATGGTCGTATAGGCTTTAGAAAGGTATGAGATCCAAAAAATTTAGATCTTTTCCTCATTATTGAACTAGAGGCCTAGAGAACTGAAACAACTTGCTCAAGACAAGAATTGAAACACAACACTTGACAGAGTCCACTGGGCTTTTCATTATCTCTGTATCTGGCCAGAGTCAGAATCAGCTGACAATGCTTCTTACTTCCCAGATGTAAATGACCTCATTTCCATCTTTTCTGCATTGTGCTGAGCACAATGTGCTCAGGAGATGTTTGTTAGATAAATGAACAATCTAACAAATTGGTGAATGATGGGGGAACCAGAGATGAAAGCTTAGGTATGAAGGGAATAGAAATTTAGAAACAGAGACATGAGACATAATGCAGTGAACCTGTATTAGGTCCCAGTACCACCTAACTTTAGCTAAAGGTGAATTTAACACTGGGGAGTAGGTTTTTTAACTATAGCTCTATTTGAAATGCATCAATTCAAATACACAATCTGTGATCCAGCTAGAATAATGGTGGGCTCAATGATTTCTGGAAATCTATCAAGATTAATAAACTTTCTTTAAATATCTATAAACTAGAAGTTCCATTATGACTCCATTTTGTATTTTATTTCTTATAGTGTCTAGCTTTCTGAGGATTAAAAGGTTTTTAAAATTTTTTTGATGAATGGATAAAAAAACATGTGATACAGATAGATAGATAGATAGAAAGAATGGGATATTATTCAGCCTTAAATAGAATGAAATTATGGCATTTGCTGGTAAATGGATGAAGCTGGAGACTATCATGCTAAATGAAATAAGCCAATCCCAAAGAACAAAGACCAGATGTTTTTCTTTGATATGCAGATGCTAATTCACGACAGGATTGGCTAGGGAAGAAAAGAGTTACTTTAGATTAGGTAGAGGGGACTAATGGGAGGGGAGTAGGTATGAGGTAGGAAGAATGAATAGGTAGAATGAATCAGACATTATTACCCTATGTACATATATAATTACACAACCAGTGGGATTCTACATCATGTATAACCAGAAGAATGAGAAATTATATTCCATTATATATATCAAAGTGCATTCTTCTGTCATATGTAACTAATTAGAATAAATTTAAAAATTATTAAAAAAAAGAGAGGTATGAAAAAAACAAGTAATATGAGGGATTCTGGGGGGGTCTATAAAGGAAGACACACCCTCTCCCACAGACACCCAACTGTGGGCCCCTTCTCTCTAGAGAAATCTAACTCTGTCTCCCTCTTAAGTAAAACTTGTTTTCTATGCTAAAAAATAAAAAAGAAAAAAGAAAAAAAAAAGTTAGGAATTACTACTCATAGGAGGTACTTGTAATATATTATTATTTAAATTTTCTTTATGACCTTATCTTTCTGTCTATCATGTATATTATAAGTATACACATACATATATATATATATATATATATATATATATATATAACATATATCTATATAATAACATGAAACAAGTAATATAAATATCACACATAACATTGAAGGTCTCTGGCTTTAAGTCTTAGATCTGTCATAACAATAGAGAAATTTTAAAATACATTTAATTATAGCTTCCAGATTTTAGTGGGAAGTCTGAGAATCCATAGTGGAATCCTCCAAATGCAGTTTCAGCTATCACTGCCTGCCTTATTAATTAAGGAAAATAGAGGATACAAACAAGATTAGATACTTCTGGATAAATACAAGTGGAATGGTATTAACTGTAGCAAATATTTTAACAAAGCAGGAGAACCAGGCATGAACTGCCGAGCTGTGTTGAGCTGTTAATGATCAAATGATCTAAAAATAATTATTTACAATGACTGGATTTTACTTATTTTTATTTTATTTTTTTTGTTTGTTTATGTGCTTTGAAAAAATAGGCAACACCTGATTTGGGGCAAGAATTGCTAACATTTTCTAATATAAACATCACCAATCAATCCATCCAGATAGAGGGAATTCTTTTGGAATTAAACTAGATATGAGCAAATAAATGCTTGTATGATGTTTGAGGTGATGTAAATGCTAGTCATCTTATTTGGATCAATACACAATATATACATGTATTGAAAAATCATATTGTACCCCATAGTATGTAAAATTGTCACATGCCAGTCAAAACTTAAAAACCTTAAAATAAAATAATAAAATGTTTTGGGTTGCATAGTATAAAAGAGTTAAACTTCTCACAATCCTACTTTACTGTACTGTTACAATAAAAAAGTAAGGGTAAAATTTACTAAGGTAGATGTTAATAGCTTTTATCAATAGGGATTCTTAAAGCTTAGTGTAGAGTAGATTACTTTCTGAATACTCCTCATTTTGGTATACCTCTGGTGTAAGTTCCCCATCAATCATGGCAACATAAAATAAAGTGGACAACGTTTATTTTGTAAAGGAAATATTGTCCTTTTGGGGTAAAATTATAAATGCTAGAAGAAGTTCTGCAGATGTAGTTCAGTGGTAGAGCACGTGCCTAGAATGCTTAAGGCCCTGGGTTCAATTCCCAGTACTAAAAACAAACAAAATATTCTAGGAAAAAAAGCAATATTTCTCAAAAGCATATTTCTATAAACAAACAAACAAACAAACAAAAGCCCCACTAAAACCAAAAAACAAAACCTAAAAGATTCATAGCAACCAAGCATGAGTGGCCCAGTCAACAAGAGCCAGCATGACAAACAAACCTTCTCTGTTTCCACCCTATAAAGAAAGTAACCTGATCCAATATGGTGGAGGTTTGGGCCTACTTTTTCTTCTATTAGATGCAGTGTCTCTGGTTTAAGTCCTAGGTCCTTGATCCATTCTGAGTTGAGTTTTGTGCATGGTGAGAGATAGGGGGTTTAATTTCATTTTGTTGCATATGGATTTCTAGTTTTCCCAGCACCATTTGTTGAAGAGGCTATCTTTTCTCCAATGCATGTTTTTGGCACCTTTGTCTAATATAAGATAACTGTAATTATGTGGATTAGTCTCTGTGTCCTCTATTCTGTACCATTGGTCTACCAGTCTGTTTTGGTGCCAATACCATGCTGTTTTTGTTACTATTGCTCTGTTTAAGGTCTGGTATAGTGATGCTACCTGCTTCACTCTTCTTGCTATGATTGCTTTCGCTATTCTGGGTCTCTTATTTTTCCAGATGAATTTCATGCCTGTTTTTTCTATTTCTATGAGGAATGTCATTGGGATTTTGATTGGATTTGCATTTAATCTGTATAAAGCTTTTGGTAGTATGGTCATTTTGACAATATTAATTCTGCCTATTCAAGAGCAAGGTAGATCTTTCCATCTTCTAAGGTCTTCTTTAATTTCTTTCTTTAGTGTTTTGTAGTTTTCATTGTAGAAGTCTTTCACCTCTTTCATTAAATTGATTCCCAAGTTTTTTTTTTTTTGAGGCTATTGTAAATAAGATAGTTTTCTTCATTTCCCATTCAGAGGATTTTTCACTGATATACAGAAATGCCTTAAGACTCCTATAGCACAAGAATTAAAATCAACAATTAATAAATGGGATGGATTCGAACTAAAAAGCTTCTTCTCAGCAAAAGAAACAATCAGTGAGGTGAATAGAGAGCCTACAGCTTGGGAGCAAATTTTTACCACTTGCACATGAAATAGAGCACTAATCTCTAGGGTATATAAAGAATTCAGAAAGCTAAATACCAAAAACAAAAACAAAAACAAACAAACAAAAAACCAATCAATAAATTGGCTAAGGAACTGAACAGACACTTCTCAGAACATGATATACAATCAACAAATAAGTGAAAAAATGTTCAACATCTCTAGCAATTAGAGAAATGCAAATCAAAACTACTCTAAGATTGCATCTCACTCCAGTCATAATGGCGGCTATTAAGAATAAAAACAACAATAAGTGTTGGCGAGGATGTGGGGAAAAAGGTACACTCATACATTCCTGGTGGGAGTACAAAATGGTGCAGTCAATAAGGAAAGCGGTATGGAGATTCCTTGGAAAACTGGAATGGAACCACCATTTGATCCAGCTATCCCACTCCTTGATCTATACCTAAAGGACTTAAAAACAGCATACTACAGGGACACAGCCACATCAATATTTATTGCAGCACAAGTCACAATAGCTAAATTTTGCAACTAACCTAGATGTCCTTCAGTAGATGAATGGATAAAGAAAATGTGGTATATATACACAGTGGAATATTATTCAGCAATAAAAGAGAATAAAATCATGACATTTTCAGGTAAATGGATGGAATTGGAGAAGATAATGCTAAGTAAAGTTAGCCAATCCCTAAAAACCAAATATCAAATGTTTTCTCTGATATAAGAAGATTGATTCATAGTGGGATAGGGAGGGGAAACATGGAGGATTAGATGAACTCTAGATAGGGCAAAGGGGTGGGAGGGGAAAGGAGAAGGCATGGGGTTAGAAATGATGTGAAATGCGATGGACGTTATTATCCAAAGTACATGTATGAAGACACAAATGGTGTGAATATACTTTGTTACAATCAGAGATATTAAAAATTGTGCTGTATTGTGTAATATAAATTGTAATGCATTCTGCTGTCATATATAACAGATTAGAATAAAAAAAAATAAAGAAAAAAAGGAAGAAAGTAACCTGAGGTAATGTAATGTTAACTTCTGCTTTTTGCACTATACTATTTCTTTGTTCTTGCTTAAGCTACCTTACAAAACCCCACAGTTTTGCCCCTACCAGCAGTACACCTTTCTACTGTAGAAGGGATGCGGCCCAATTCATGAACTGCTAATAAAAGCCAATTAGATTTTTTATTGCTGAAACTTTGCCCCCCACCCATGTGTAAATGAAAATATTGAAGGGGAATTAACAATGGATGAGGAAGTTAGTATTTTAACTAGGATTTAGTACATACAGCTAGGACAATGAACAAGGAAACATGAAATGTTTAATGGCCTTGATACTCAGTTTATGGCTATAAAAACCTACTTTGCATCATTTTTTTTTTTATTGTGGGTTGTTCAAAACATTACAAATTTCTTGACATATCATATTCCACACTTTGATTCAAGTGGGTTATGAACTCCCACCTTCACCCCATACACAGATTGCAGAATCACATCAGTTACACATCCATTGATTTGCATCATTTTTTGATGGGAACATGTGCTTTAAAGTTAACCTGATTCATTTTTAAGACAGATTAATACATCCAATACACGTCTCCAGAACCTTTAAATGTTATATATTGCAGTAGATGGGTGCAACGTAAATAGTCAAAATTTGGATTTTCTTGAGGATTCTTATGAAGATTGTGCATTAGAAAAAAGCACTTTGTTGTCAACATCTCTGCCAAAAGTCTCTGATCAGCTTTCAAGTCCTATTTATATTACTTAGGTTAGTCTTCCATCTCCTCCAAAAGAAGTGGAGAAGCAGCTCCAGGCTTCATGGACAGGCAGGTTTACATGATGGTGGTATCATTCCCACTTCAAATGAACATGAATCAAGTAACAACTGGGGATGAGAGAGGTTAGGAAAAATAGTTCCTTTTTTTCCAGAGGAATAAATTCTGATAATATAAGCTATACAATTGATTTCAGTTTGGGCTGAAATTAACATGCTGTAGTATATTGCATCTGTTTTGACCAAATGAAATGATATAGTGTGCAAACAAAAATAGGAAGGGATTTAATCAGAAAATTATAAAATCTAAACCATCAAAGCTACTGATATCCTTCACCTTACATGATAGAGAGTCCTGGAAAGGTTGGACATCTATGGAAAGTAGCTGGAATCCTACTTCAAGGGAAATAGGGACTTTGATCTTTACAGATTTGTGTTTTACAGGAATTCTTCTGTAAACTAAATAAAATGCCCTAATTGATGTGTTGTACTCATAATGTAGACTAATTTCTCTAATTTATTTATTTGTCATATTTTATTGGTGCATTGTAATTGTATAATGCACATAATTACATAATGAGACATAATGGTGAGATTTGTGGTTACATATTCATACATGCACACAATACAACAATATAATTTGACCAATATCATTCCCCAGTAAGTACTTCCCCTTTCCTTCCTATCCCCCCGTCTTTTATCCCTTTCTTCTATTCTACTGATTTCCCATTGATTTTTTTGAGATTTCCCCCACTTTTCTTCCAAAATTTTCAATAATTTGTATGATAGCATTTCTTGGATAGAGGTGAAATAATTCTGATGATGTGAAAACAAACATATACTAGGTGCTTAAAAAATAAAGCAAAAGTAAGAAAAAAAGTCTATGAACATAATGCCTAAACATGTATTCTATTATGAGTATGAATCTTCTTTTTCACAAAAAGGAAAGAAATTCTTTTCCTTTTTGGTTTCCTCATTCAACTACAGAAAAAAAAATTTTTTTTCTAGGTAGGTGCATTCACTTGATAAGTTTTAAAGTTTCATTTCTGGGCTGGGGATGTGGCTCAAGTGGTAGCGCGCTCGCCTGGCATGCGTGCGGCCCGGGTTCGATCCTCAGCACCACATACAAAATAAACATGTTGTATCCGCCGATAACTAAAAAATAAATATTAAAATTCTCTCTCTCTCTCTCTCTCTCTCTCTTCACTCTCTCTTTAAAAAAAAAGTTTCATTTCTTCGAGAAGCCATTAAGGACTTATAGTATAATTTTGTAATTATAGTTAAAACATTTTAAAACTTCATACAGTTTAAAATACATTAGAAGCTATTATCTTATGTTTCTTTTCTAGTTTCTTCTAATTATGTACAAAATCATGATTTAACCTGATTTTGCCCAAGTGACGTGTTTGGTAGATATATGATGAGGAACTATTAATTCTTTTAAAACCATAAATGTTATTTTGGAATGGTGAAGTAATATTTCTTTGACACATAAAGGTAATTGAATCCAGCTATCAAATGTCCATAATTACACAACCTTGGAATAGTGTTACATTGTTTTGAGAGTTACAAAGGATGGGGGGGAGGCTAATGGCAAAGATTTCTATACCTAATTAATCACTCATCAGAGTTATTTGTCTCAGACTAGGTAAGTACCACTGGTTATATAAGAAAACAGACTGAGAAGACTTTAGAAAAGATAAAATGCTTGTAAGAATTATAGAATTATTTTCAACTCTCCAAGTGAAATAATTTTCAGGAGCATATTCCATAAAGTTTATGCCTCAAATTCCCTTTACAACATCTCTGTCAACCTACTCAATCTTTGCTCACATTCTTCCATGAGAGAAAACTCACTGTCTTAACAGCCCAATTTGAGGTGGTACAGTGTTTAGTTCCTTTGATTGATTTGAAACCTACATTTCTCAGCTTCTCTCGAATGGGCCAGAACACACAAGAAATTGAGGACTCATTCTCTATACTCCTCCACCATCCCTCACCTCCATCCTGCCATCCTGCTGTTTGCACTAACTCACATATTTCTCCCCTCTCTCTCTTTCCCTGAAATTTGAAAAAAAAAAGAACACATATTATTCTGAAAGGTGTGTTTCTATTTGTGTCAGTGGACTAAACATTAATAAATAAAGAGATGTCTATGCACTTCTTCTCTGGATAAGTTTATTCACTGACTATATATGTATATATGTGGATAGGACCAGTTGATAGATTAACTAAACTTGCCATAAGCAGCATAACACAATGGGTAGGTGTAAACACTCTGAACAGAGAAAGTGGTTTCAAATTCTGGTGTTGCCATTTACCAGTTGTTATGACCTTGGCAAGTGGTACTTTCCTGAACTCGTTGTCCTTGTCTCCAAGGTGGGGATCATGACAGTATAGTTAGGCTTCTGTATCCATGGATTCAACAACCATAGAGCAATAATATTCAGGAAAAATTGCATCTGTACTGAACACAGATAGACATTTTCTTGTCATTATTTCTCAACTAAAATAAAGTATAACAAATATGTATGTAGCCGCCTCATGCTCTCTCTTCCTTAGCTTCATTCCTGGAATTGCTCCTCCAAGATGGCTCAGCTAAGAGCACTGTGGCAAGT
>NW_025999942.1:5447136-5464175 GCF_001458135.2 Marmota marmota marmota | reverse complement strand
AGGAGGGCGCAGGCCGTTTGCCAGGCCAGGCGGGAGCCCTTCTCGCAGCGCCGGCCGCCCGGGGCGCTTGTAGAACCCGGTAGGCAGTGGCCTCGTGGCTAAGAGCCGGGCGGGCGGGTGGCCGATCACCGAGCGAGCGGGGCCGCCAGGAGAGCCAGGATGGCGGGAGCCGTCTGCCGGGACCCTTCTCGCTGCCCCGGGCCGTGGGTGGCCGCTTGCAGAGCCGGTTGGGCGGTGGCTGCGGGATTGGACCTCTGCGCCCGCGGCCAGCCAAGATTCACTTGTCTGGGGCCAACTGTCACCTCTAATATAACTTACTACTTCCTGGCAGGTCTCCTTTCAGCGGAATTTTGCTAGAAGTTCCTCAGTAGGTAGAATGTAGCTGTTTTAATGGGTGTTTCTGATCCGGTTAATGTGGAGATACTGAAAGTGCTGCTTCCTTGCCGGCCGCCATGTTGGATCCCCCTCTTTTATCAGTATGTAATGTTCCTCTTTATCACTGGAAATTTTCCTGACTCTGATATCTACTCTGTCAAATATTAATATAGCTACTCCAATTTTCTTTTGTGTTAATAGTATATATCTTTCTGTTCTTTTGCTTTAAAACAGTTTGAATCTTTATATTTAAAGTAGACTTCTTATAAGCAGTAGATTGCACCATCCTTTTAAATCTATCACAATAGTCTATTTTTTTTTTTTTAATTGGGAATTTAGTGCCTTTACAGTTCATGTACTTACTAAGAGGTATGTTTAGAAATACCACCTTGCTTGTTTTCTGCTTGTCTCCTGTGTTCTTTGTTCCCATTTTCTGCCCTTTATTTATTTTCTTTTATTAATTCAGCACTATTCTACGTCTCCATTTATCTCCTTTGTTGTATTACCTACTATAACTCTTTGTTTCTTGTTTTAGCAGTCACATCTTGTATTTTGTGGTTTCAGTATGAGTTCAGTTTTTGGCCTTTGTATTGCTCGTTGGATCATGTTTGATCCTATATCTGGGAACTTGGAAGTGCTGTAGCCCTTATTTCCATTTTTTTCAGGCATTTTTATTCTATTTAAAGTGTGATGCAAGCAGTAGTGAGCCCAGAAATATATATTCCGTTTTAGAGAATAACTCTCTTGAGCTTCCTTCTTTCCAGAATCCCCTTGACAGTTTCTGGATCCCTGGGGTCTGCATTTTACCTCTTCTGGCCAAAACTTGAGACTTCAGTTTTTTCACTCTGTTGCTTCATACCTCCTGCAACTGCATCTGGAGACCTGGTGATGGACAGACCAAGAAAGAAAAAGCCAAAAGCCAAAAAGGCACTCTCCCCATGGTGTTGGGACCATAGGTATTCTGGTAAGATGAAAGGATTCTCCTCTCTGAGTTTTGAATTCAGTCCAGCCTCCTGCTGCAGCTGATTCTTTGGAGGCTCAGGCAAAACAAACAAAAAACTTCTATGGAATTTGCTTCAGTTCGTGACCCCTTTCTTGTTCCTCAGACCAGCAAGCTAGGATAACTCTTGAAGCTTGTTTTGTCCACACCCAGCTTCATCTGATTCTAACCTAGGTTGTGCAGGGGGTGGGGGTAGTATACCTTGTGGGGGATGGGAACTCATTGCAGGTTTGAAGGTACCCAGAATCTTGGCCTTATTTCCCAATTTGCCAGCTCTCATCTACTTTTCAGAGTCCTGAGAGGGTTGTTCCACAGGTGCTTGTGTTTGTATTTAGTAGAAGCTTGATGGAGTCTTACTCAATCTTGCCTGGAACCAGAAATGCATTAAAGGATTCTGAGTAATGGATTTTTAAACACAGCAGCAGGAGTGAATGGTGGGGATATAAAAGGCAGGAGAAAGGATTTGGACCCATTCTTGTTTGATTTTCATTTAGGAAAACTAAAGTTCCTAGCCATCAGCAAAACAAAAGGAAATTATTTCAAAAGACTTTGGTATTTTTTGTTTTACACAATATTAATTGTATTAACATTGCTTATAAAGAAGCACTGAAGTAGTCAGTGTAAGAAAAAATATTGTTGTATCACACTATATTTATTTTGCAGGTTAGTATATTTTTATTTTGATTTACATATAGGGGAATTGTTATACTCTCTATTTAGAGATTCTAAATCCAGGTGACTAATGACATTCTCAGGCATTTCAGCTAATTCAGTAACTATCATAGTCCCAAGATTACCAGAAAGCTCTCACAACCAAATTCTGGAAAATAATTCTTTAAACTTAAACCAAGAAAACTTTATCCTTTATTTCCCACCTCTTTCTTGCCACCTACACTTAAAATATATGTTCAGAAACTTTTCACATAACAATTTAGTTGGTATTTGAGAACTAATGTGTTATCACTCAAAGGAAAAGAAAAACTTACTATTATATAAACAAGTCCAGGGTGTAAGGTACTTTCTTGATCTCCTTTATTCTCTGCTGCAAGATAGAGAAGCAAGCTCACGGTGCATTGTTACCCACTTGTCTGAGTCTGGTAAGACAGAAGACGCTCCAGTGCAACAAGTTACATGAAGCCCACTTATTATACACAAATAGGGAGCATGGGACCAGAGACTAGGATCCATTGTGAGCCAGTCCCTCCAGTCTCCTATAAGCTGCCTGGAGCAGATGGAGTCTTGATGGCATATGTTCCATTTGCACCACAGCTAAAGGACCCCAAAGAGAGTCTGCCTGATTATGCTCCTCAGGTGCTGCATGAACCTCTAGACTACTAAGCTTTGAAGGATATATGCTTAGGGCAGACAGAAGTAAACCCAGGCTCTCTCAGGTAGTTCTTCTTTACTCAAGATGTTACCTCCCTCCAGGGAGAAGAAGTATATCAGGCATTTCCTTCCTATCTCAGGATGTTCCCTTCCCAGTTCATTCTATAATCATTTTTGATAGCTTCAAGCTAGAAGGGTGAGAAAACTGAGTCATCCTGAAGCCAGCTGGAGAACTGTGTGTACAATATTACCTCATCACTGTGCAGGTGAGGAACCCAAGACTCAGAGAGATTCAGTAACTTGTCCAAGAGTACTGCATGAATTCCAAAATACGTCCTCTCATGATGCCACGTATTTCCATCCATTCCTGTCATCCATCTTTGAGAAGACAAAGTCAAACAGATAACTTAGGGCTGGGGATATGCAAGAGATACAGGATCTGCTGGGGGTGGGATGGAGTAGGAAGGAAACAGGGCTTCTAAGAAGGGATTGAAATCCTTCAGTTCTGCATCTGTTCTGTTTTCCCTTTGGACATGGGGACTAAAGTGAAAGAAATAACCTATTTTCCTTTTCTTTTTCTTCCTTATTTTTAAAAAGAACATCTTTATTGGGACTGTGGTATCTTGGTAGGGAAGCTATATCTCAGTCCCTCATCCCTCATATCCATTGGCACGATTTTCCCTTTTTTTCTCTGTGTCCTGGAACTTTCTCAGATAGATGTGCTGATTTTGTTTGCTACTCTTCTCTCCTTTCCAGGCCATAGATGAAGAATAAAGGATGAGGAGAGCAGCTGCTGTGAAAAAAACCTGTGTAAATTTCAGGCTTGGCTGAAAGCAATTACAAAAGCTGTACCTGGCAGGCCCCACAGGGAAAACCTGCCTCCCCATCACAGTCTGGAAGGACTCTCAATAAAGGACTCGTCTCCCTCTGGCTGGTTGTGCTCTTTCACATATTCACATTCCTAGCCCCAGTGCTTTCATGCCTAGGTCTCTTTATTTGAGGCCTTGGGCTGAGATCTTCCGTTGCCTCTGTGGATGGGATCTTACCAGAGGAAAGAGGTTAAACCTGAAGACACTTTCCCTGCTTCTGACTCAGTACCCATTACGTTTCCATGCATAGCACTCAGTCCTTGCCTTCTTCCCCTACTTCAGCATCCATTAAACTGCCAGAGCCTTTTGTTTGGAGGCTCCCTCAACAGTGAAGGGACCCTTGTGTTTACCTCCCAGTTCTCTATCTTTGTGCTGCTCCCAGGAGAAAGTAGAGCAGGGAGAGTCAGGGGTGCCTCTGGTTTTAGACTTCAGCATACACCACCCCAATGAGTGAGTGAAAGCTTAACTCTTAATTCTTCACCTGTTGCTTCTATGGCTACTCTGACACCTGACATCTAATTACTCCCAGCTCTGCTGAGATGCTGACAAAAGGAAGCCCACCAGAAGCGAAGAGGAATCCGGAAACTGTGGACCCACTGAATGTCCCACTGAAGGGGAACTTGCAGACCAGCTTTCAGGGGGAAGAAAGTCAACGTATCCCAGAAAATCATGTTCCCACTCTCACTTCCCAAACATGACTGCCATTTGTCCTAAACTCTCACTTTCATAGTTGGTAGGTTTGGGCCAACTTCCTGAAGTGAGAAATGGCTTTCTAGTGATGTCTGCTATATTCCTAATACTACATCATAAAATAGTTGTGCTTTTATTTTATAAAATTACACAAATGCTGTTATGAATCTCACATGAAACATGCATTAGGTTTCATGAACAGCTGACTGGACACATAAGTGAATGGTCAGACAACCATATAGTTCTTTGGTACTGAATCCTGAAATGAGAGAAAGGAGAAGCCTCAGAGAGAACAGACTTGGTGATTGCAGAATCTGACAGGGGAAGGAGGGAAGAGAACAGCAGGTAGTAGTGGGTAGGAGCAGAAAAAACACAGGAAGTAGAAAAGGCAATACGATACCTCTATTCTTACCTCAAAAGCCCAAAAAATCAATTTTCTGTCTCCTGACTGATGTTTCTGAAAGCTTAATATGCTTCTGTAGAACAAGACCAGGAAATTGGAGAATGTCCCTAGCACTACCCTGCTGAGCTCCACCAAGTTTAGTTTGAATGAAATGAAAAATCAAAGTACCGATGTGTTCCATTTCCATTGGAAGCTAAAAGGGTTTTTCCTTCATTTCTTTTTTTTCCCTCCAGAAAAAATCTGACTCTTCACAAAAGCTAATACAATATCTGGATCCACATTATTCTTCTCCCATCAATAAATATAACGTTGACCAACATTATCCCAGATATTTCATTGTCTTGCTGACAACAACATGGTAATTGGTATTAATGCCTGAAAATCAAAGCCTTTCAGAAATGATAGGCCTGATTTAGTACCACTGGCAATGCTCTCATTAAATCAGTGAGGACTGTGTAGTACAAATGTACAGTTCCTTTATTCATCACTGTTACAACCTCAGGGAGCCTCATTGAAAATGCACATGACAGATCAGGTAGGTAATGCTGTTGCCCAAATAAAGAGAAAATAGAAAATGAAAGTAAGATAATATAAAATTTACCTTACAGAAATCATTAAGTAATCATTACTTGAGTAAATTATGCATTTTACACAATCTGTAATATTCTGTAGTTAAGAGCCTTGGAGGGACAAATACACATTGCACTAAATGTCTGATGATTCTGAGTTAAGGTTGAAAAGAATGGCTCTTCATTATTAGCTACTGACATAGGGCCATTGGATTACTTTAGGCAAGAATATTCAAATACTCTCCCTTAGGAAACTGGGAGGTAGAGTTCTGCCTCAACTGACTACTATCATGTGCTCATGTCTGTGTACCCTGCATCTGCGTCTATACATGCACACACACACACTCCCAGAATGAAGATATACTGTGAAAATCTCCGCAGAGAAGAAGCCATAATTCATAGAGGGAAGGGAAAAACGAGGAGAAAAGAAAAATGTGAAATGATGGGGAAAGTTGAGAAACGAGAAGAACATATGGGAAAAAGAGAATGACACATATATGGGGGGAAGGCAGAGCAGAATTTAGAGAGGAGATAGGTGGAACAGGCATCCAGGACCCTAAGTGTGGCTTTTATTGTCACAAAAAAAGGAGTCTGCTTAAAATCTCATACAATGGAATATAATTACTGAACACACAAAAGGCGTGTTAATCTATAAGACTGTCTTAGAGATTAATGACGGAGAAAAGTGAGAAAGGCATCATTTTGTCCTTCCAGGTATAGCAGAATTCGAGATGTGACAAGTTCATCTGCATAATCATATCTGGAAACCAGGAACAGCCACCAAGAGCAATAGAGTTCTATTAGCCTTCAGATCCAGTGGATCTCTTAGAATAAATGATCCTGAGGATCTTGGAAGATTTGATTGCATGGTACCCAGGAAAGGGGTATAAACAACCCCAGAGCAAAGCTAACCTGTTTGGGAATCACCCAGACAAATACTCTTGAGGAGGGTATGTGGCTCAGCCACCTTGCTGGTAGTATGAGTACAGATGGTGAAAGTACATGACAATCCCACAATGAAGGCGAAGTCAGGCCAACTGTAGCAGTTAAGACAGCTGCTGAGTGGAAAGGGATCACCTTTTGTGGCTACTGCAAGAACATTTGGCTTGTCTTGATAATTTTCCTGACAGGTGTGCAAACCCAAGAATATTTACCCTCTTACTGCAATTGTGACTAGTCCTTCTTGATTGACCACTTATGATTCAAAGCAACCTAGGGATTTCTACTCCAGGCAATGGTTGCAAAAGCACAAAACAGAAGTCATATCAACTCATATAACAGAGAAAGCCTGGGTTGTGCTCGAGTAAAGTGCTTCACAATTTAAAATAAACCAACATGAAAGTGAAAATCATCACTTTTTCAGAGACTATAAATAATGCAGCAAGCTTCCAGAAAGAAGCCAGTTTTTCATTTAAGACCATGTTTGCTATTGAGCTATATAAAACGACATCAAGCCCAGAAAGCTGGTAATCTTGTTTTTTAAATTATCCCTGAAAGTCATGTCACTGCATCCCCTGAGACAGGAGCAGTTGGTTTTAGTCTGGATCTTGGTACTTTCTAGTTTTTTACCTATATGATGTAGAAATGTCCACTCTTTTTTATGTGACTGGGACACATATAAATGTCCCATTTAGTTATTTGGGCTAGTTTTAGTCTTGCATCTCATGAATTGTTCCTTGTAACATTTGATTGGCCAAGCTTTCAGCGGGCGGGTTCTCCAATATTGAAAATTTACCCTTACTAGGTTCATACGTTTTAAGATTATGAGTGATGGAAGAATAAAATATACTGAAAAGTAGCTTAGATTAAGCAACAGGACGTTGGTTGAGCATGAGTGCCCAAGGATGTATTTGCTGAATTGCAGCCCGAAGCAATGTAACATCACAGCAGAGAGCTGAGGAACAACTGTAGCCAAGAAAATGTGCTAGTGTGTGGCAGTCAAGGACAGGGTGACTTAGTTAGAGCAAAATTGCTGTCTACAGCACAAGAGCACTATTCTTCAAATAGCAACATGGCCCATAGCCTAGTCATAAGCAACAGATGTGAGGGAATGCCATACGTCTTATCAATGTGACAGAGCTTTAAAGTCAGACATTATATAGTTACCTATTTCTATAAGCAGGTAGAAAAAATCATTAGTACATTGGTTTTATTTTTGAGAAAAAATGACTTGTAGGTATATAGAAGGACATACACCAATATTACAACCTCAGGAAAACAGGACTAGAATTGAGAAAATGAGGCATATCCATGTCCAACAAAATGGATTAAATAGACCAGGCATTAAATGGTAAGGCAGACTTACACACTGGTTTTGTGCCTTGAGTTCCAAGGAAAGTTGATGATTATGAATTCTAATAGATTTTTAAAATGCCTATCAGTGATTTCAGACCCTCTACCTATGTCTTTGGCATTGCCTTCTGACATGACTCAAGATCCTGGTGATCTGCCTGGTGATTTTCTCTGGCAATGAGATACTGGTAGAGATGAGGTGAAGGGAGGCTCAGAGAATGTTTATGTATTGGAACTTTCTCTCTTGAGGATGTAATATTTGTGTATGTCCTTCTATATACCTACAAGTCATTTTTCTTGAAAATGAAACCAAGGCACTAATGATTTTTCAACTTGCATAGAGAAATAGGTGAATATATAATGTCTGACTTTAAAGGTCTGTCACATTGCTAAGATGTACGGCATTGTCCTACCATTTGTTGCTTGTGACTAGGCTATGGGCTTTGTTGCTATTTGAAGAATGGTATTTTGTGCTGTAGACAGAAATTATTATATATATTATATAATATAAGATATTATATATTATAAGATATTATATTATATAATATAAAATATTATATATTATATAATATAAAATATTATATATTATATAATATAAAATATTATATAATTTCTAATTCTTAAATAAGGTAGGTGCTCATAACATTATTTTACAAATGATACAATTGATGTGAAGAATGAATCTAGGTAGGCACATAGTGAATAATGCCAAAGTTTATCTCCAGGTCTGCCAGCCTATGAGTTCTATGCCCTTTCCATTGAGCCAGGATGTTGATGGGGAATGAAGCACAGACTTAGATGAGCTGGTCGGTTTTCTCAAAGTAGCATAACATTTCACACTGTAGTCTACTATCTTTATTTTCCTAGTGCCTATCTAAGCAAAATATTTTCAAAAAACTATTTGTTGAACCGATGTTCAAAGAACTGAAATGGATCATAGAACAGGCTGGTCTGCTTAACTCACCTGTAAATAAGGTAGAACAGTGATAATGGAACAGGATTTCATTTAAGAAAATATGAATTTAAATCCTAATTTGAGCCTCTCATTAAACTATGTGACCTCATATGAGTTACATGTAATCTCAGTGGAAAATGGAGTTGATAATATTTTCCTTATAAATTTTAATATAGGTTAATAGAGTAATAGTTTATAAAAGAGTTACTCATCTGGTCCACAAAAATATTTTATACATAATAGGTACTATTGACTTATTGACTAAAAAATGAAAAGCTTTTTAAAATAAAATAGGTAATTCACTACTAGATGCATTAGCACACTTCATATTGTATATACTTTTTTTGCAATAAGATCACACTTACAATAGAAAACATTAAAAATATTTTCTAATTGTATCAGATGTTATCCAGTTTTTGAAAATAACAAATTTTAAAGTTGTATAGAAAGATTTTATGGGCTGGGGTTGTGGCTCATTGGTAGAGTGCTTGCCTAGCATGCATGAGGCACTGGGTTCCATCCATCCTCAGCACCACATAAATTAAAATAAAGATATTGTGTCCAGCTAAAACTTAAGAATAAATATTTTTTTTAAAAGACTCCCTAATCAAAACTGATACCAACAGCATTTACTGTGAACTTTGGTGTAACATCACTCTTAAAAAAAAAAGAAAAGAAAGACTTTATGAATTCCTTTTTTAAATTTATTGGTCATTACAGGTAAGATTTTTAAGAAAACTGCATTTTCTAATTTGGCACTTTGAAATAACATTTTGTAAACAAAACTAAAAAATTGTTTACAAGGAATTGAAACATCAAATTATTGCAAATTTGTAACTTTTAGTTGAAACAGAAGTTTTGTTTCTGCAGTGACTAGGACTCATTAGGAAAAATCAGTATTTGCAGAATTCACTTCTGGTTTGTTCAGGACAAGGGATTTTTCTTTAGACCATCACCCCACTTAGAGCCGGTCTTGTTCCTCTACCTTCTATTCAAGCATGTTTCCTAGGTCTAGAACTGTTAGTCAAGGGCTCCATGGTACAGTCACATCTCCTGTGCTGGGGAACCCACAAGGCTTTTAAGAAAAATTTTAGAACATTATGGTATTTGTCATAGGCTGTAAATAGAGATTTGATGTAATCCAGAGAAATGACAGCGACCGAGCAGACTGCCTCACTCTTAAAGGAAAAAGACTTCTCCCCATAATTTTCCTCACTGCCAACACTGAGGAGGTAGGACAATTAAAGTCAGTAACCTCATCCCCAAGGAAGGCTTCCTGGAAGCATGTGTAAAATTTGAGCAGGGACGATAAAAGCAGATGGGACTGGGAGTTTGCAGTAGATTAATTCTTAATACTAGACCTGATTGGAAAGCTGTTATATATGCAGGGTGAAGCATGGGTGTGGTCATGACAAAAAAAAAAAAAAGAAAGAAAGAGAGCTATTCTCTGTCTGCCATGAATTCAGACCCTTCAGTCAACTGATGATATTTGAGTAGCTAGAAATTAGAGTCCTATTTTTGTGTGTGTGTGAAAAGATCGTATTTCTTTTCTTTTATAAAATGGGTTAGCCAAATTTTCTAGCATATGTACTTCACAAAGTAGAATTAACTAAGCTTTTCTTTGAAGAAAGTCCTTTATTGATTCTAGAATAACCTATTTTTTCAAACAAAAAGTTTTAAGACTTTGAATTGTTTAGCAGAGGAGACAATATGTAAGAAAAAAGTTGATTATTCAGTGTTCTAGAAAAATAAATAATATTAGAGAACTTTGAAGAAGAAGTTGCTGCATCAACAAACCAGTCCATTTCTTCACTTTTAACATTGCTCCTTATGGCTATTTTTAAAAGCTGGGCCTCTGTTTTAAATCCAAGTCTCTTCAGACAAGTATGTAAGAAAACTCCCTTTATCATATTGGTAATGATGAAATAAAAAGCTCATTTTAAGATGGCTGGGCTTTTATTTAAGGTGTGACAGATTTCCTTTTTCCTTTATTATATTGTATCACAACGTATTTTTAATTGCAACTGTCTATATATAGTAGTGACTTGAAAAAGATAAATGTGAAAAGAAAATTATTAAAATGATGCCCCGATTCTCACAAGCACTAAATGAACATAGTTTCACAGAATTATGTGACCATAAGCAACCTCTTTAACACGATTTATACATGCATGTAGACATATATACATATTAGATGACAGAAATTTATCAGTTTTATGTTAATTACGACAAATGTGTTGTTGCAGAAAACCCCGGAATCTCTGTAGCTTTGTAAGACGGAGTATTTCTCACTCCCATAAATACCAGCCAGCTCATCCTAAGATTTCAAGGTTTTAAATTTCTGGGTTTTCTGTATGTTTTTATTTTTGCTTGCAAATCAGTCAGTTCTTTCCTGAGTTTATATTTGTAATACTGTGCTGAAAGACTAAAGCAAAGGCAGGGATAACTATCACTCTGATTCTTTCCCACCGCTGCTCTTGATCTTCTGCACACTGTGCGTGTCGTGTCCTGCCTTAGTTTTCATCATAGGTAACAGTTTCATTGCAATTTTTTTGCTTACTTTTATTGGAAAAATATATTTATTTTGCCTTCTTTCTTGAAGGATCTTTGGGATTTTGGCTTGACAGGCTCCCTACCACTTTTTTCAGCATTTTACAGATGTCCTTGAATTGACTTCCACCCCCTGTTGTTTCTGAAGTCCAAGATCATTTGAATTGTTGTTCCCGTGTATGTATGTAATGTTTCTTCCTCCTCCTCCTCCTCCTCCTCCTCTTCTTCTTCTTCTTGTACTGGGGATTGCATTCAGGAATTTTTTTTCTGGGTGCTTGGGATTGCTCTATCACTGCACTACATCTCCAACCCTTTTTATTTTTTGTGACAGTTCTCATTAAATTGAATTGCTGAAGCTGGCCTAGAACTTGTGATCCTTCTGCCTCTGCCTCCCAAATTGCTGGGATTACAAGCATGCGCCACTGTGCCTGGCTGGTTTATTGTTACTTCATAAGGTGGCTTGTGGTTCATGTCTTTATGGGCTATCCTCTTTGCAGTTTACCCTTTTGATATAATTTTAAACTCTGTTTTAAACTCTGTTTTAAAACTTTTTCTTCCCTAAGAGTATTTTTTGTTATCCATGATCTTCTCTGGTCTTCACAAAAGAGTTAACTAAGCCTTAGCTACTGAAAATATAAGCCTATACTCATTAAGAAATAATTTTTTAAAAAGTTGACTCCTAATGTCTTAACGTCAGATTAATTTTAAATTTTTAATTAGAAATTTAATTTAGTTAGAAACCAGCAATTCCTGCTTCAAAGAAACAGTTATCTGAATCTCAAATCATCAAGTTTTATTTCAGAGTTCTTTTGCTTCTATTAAATAAGTAAAATTAAATGTAATATTAAGGGTTGGGGCTGTAGCTTAGAGGTAGAGCACTTGCATCACACATATGAGGAACTGGGTTCAAGCCTCAGCACCACATAAAAATAAATGAATAAATTTAAAAAAAGTGTATTGCTAAAATAGTGGTTTTCTTTAGGAAGTAAAATAAGAGTGATATTTCCTTTATTTTCTTTTTCTTTCAGTACTAGACTAAACCCAGGATCTCAAACAGGCTAGGCAAGTGCTCTACCACTGAGCTACATTCCCCTGTTTTTCCTTATTATCCAAATGTTCTACCACAATTGTATATTGTTTCTACACTTCAATTACTTAAAATAACCATTAATTGAAGACCAATATAAGGCTACTTGAGATTAGAAAATCTCCCAGGTGCAATGGCTTTATTTCCATAGGTAGGATGGCGAGCCCAGGGGTCACATAGAGACCATCCTGCCTATGGTGTCAGTAGGTGATTCAGAACACAGTCCCCTTCCCCTTCATCATCAAGATCATCTGCCCACTGCCTTAGGTCTGAAATCTCTATGTTGTGGAACTCTGGATAAATCATGCCCACTCATATAAACCTAAGGCAGTCCCAATCATTTTAGGACCATTGACAGGGATCTTACCAACTGAAGAGCTTATATAAGAGAAAGAGGAACAATAAGTTTATTTTAAACTCCCTTAAAATGTTCCTGTTTAAAACTGTAGACTGGAAGTCACCAGGGGCTAGCTGGGGGAAATGGGGGAGTTTAATGGGTGTAGAGCGTCAGCTTGGCAAGATGGAAATTTCTGGAGAGGCCTGGTGGCAAATGGTTGTGCAAGAATGTGAACACACTTCATGCCACCGAATCATACCCTTAAAATGGCTAAAATGGTAAATTCTATATGTATGTTTGACCACAATAGAAAAAGTTTCCTGTTCATCTTAAATCCAGGCATGATATTATGTGACTTCAGCGGGATCTACTTTTAGTAAACTTGTAGCCAAGTTTTGTGCCTTAAAAAGTAATCCTCCTGACAGGATGCTGATGCAGCAGTTAGCAGCCTCCTGGTCATTTCTTGGCATTAATTCGTAGACTGTTTTGAGGATCAGAGGAGGGAGTCCTTTTTGTAATAGCAGTGGATTGAAAATTTAAAGTTGGAAGNTTCTCCTCCTCTTCCTCCTCCTCCTTCTTCTTTTTTGTCTTTTTGCTGGTTGTTTTCCAGAGTTTCTTTTTATATTTGGTCAGCAATTGACTATGGGAAGCTAAATGAGGTTACATGTATATTCATCTTTCTTGGCCTTCATCAAATTTCTTGAATCTGTAAATGTATGTCTTTCACAAAGTTTAGAACTGTTTTTGTAAAATAATTGTATTCTGCCCTATTTTTTATCTCCTGCTGGGATTGCAATTACATGTATGATGTAGTTTTTGAAGTCATTTTTCAGGTTCCTGGACTATATTTCCTTTACTCTCAATCATTTTTCCTTCTGATTTTTAGTTTGAAAATATTTTACTGAAATGTTTTCAAGTTTATTGACTACTTTGTTCTCTCCATTCTACTCTTAGGGCCATCCAGTGAATTTTTAAGTTTCAGATAGCCTTTTTAGTTTCAGAAGATTCATGCTTCTTTTCTATAGTACCTATTTCTCCACTGAGATTTTCTATATCTTTATTCATTACTAGCATACTTTTGAGCTTAGCTTTATCTTTTCTCTTAAGAATGTGTTATATTTTCTATTTTCTTTATATTTTGAGTACTTTTAACTTGTACAGTGAATACTTTTTGAGTATTTTGAAGGAAGTCTCTGGGTGTTATCATATTACTTTGCCAAATCATCTTTTTCCTTCTCCAATATTATTGCAGTAGTTAAATAGTACTAAAACTGAAACCTCCATCCCTTGGGCAAGAGTTAAATAACATTTCAGTTCTTTAATCATTAGTGGTGGGGCTTGAAGTCTTCCCCACACATGTATGGTTCACAGGTGAGCCAGAGATTTGGGCAAAGTTTATGTACAGAGTTTGAAATGTCACCTGTCAGAATCTATCCTTTCCAAGATTCCTCCTCATTTGTAGTAGTATAGTTAACTAAAATTAACTCACTAATCTTCATGTTGGAAAGACTGTTTTTCCCTCACATTTAGGCACTGAGAGCATTATCCATTTTAGCCTGTTCTTGGGTTAAAAGACGTAAAAATAGAAGACTCTTCTTAAGGCCATTCTCTTCTTTGATTCCTTTCAGAATCTACCTTCTTATTCTCTAGTGCACTCAGGTAATAATTGCTTGCTTTTTCATTGTTGCTTGATTAAGGGGTTGCTCTCGTATGGCCATTTGGGAATCAGAAACATCTTTACCAAATGTTTTGCCCCATTTTCCAGGCTTCTGATTTTCTGAGTTTCCTGCCAACATCCTTGAATTAAGCCAATGCCCAGTATTTTAGATTTCTGCTGTGGAAGCTCTCATTTTGGGGCATACATTTCTGTATTAAGATAACACTAGCCTTTGATAAACTTTTTATTTGAGTACTTTAACAAAATTTGAAACTTTTCTTTTTCTTCACTTAATAGTCCAATGTGGATACCCCTGTTGGGTGGCTTCCATGAGGTGCTGAATGAGGGGCCTGGTCTCTTTCCCTCATGTATATCTATCATAGTGAACAGAACGTTGGCCTGGAAGGTCATCTTCATTCCAGCCACCTGGTGAATTGAGTGAAGAACACCTGGAAGTGGTAAACACTCTTTCTGACCTCATACCTGAGCTTTAGTGTCAGTTTTACAGTAAAATTTAACTGAAAGGAAAAGTGGGGCATGTATTCTATTCATGTTACCAGGAAGAAGGGGAATGAATTTGGTAGACAGCCAATCTTTTCTAAAACTTTTTTTTCCTTTTCTAATCTTTTTAACTGATTATTATATCTTAGCTTGTGTGTTTGGCTTTTCAGTGAGGTTTCCTCAATTAATCGTCCTTCCAACTTTCCTTCACCAGAAAGGTCATTGTGTCCAGCAGAGGGTGAGCTCGGGGAAATCTTCTGTGAAGCAGATACTGGAGCGAGGGCCCTATTTCTGGGATAATTTTTTGAATTGGGTGAGGTTGAACAGATATCTAATGAAGCCACAGCTAACCATGGTGAATTACATTGCTTCAGGGAGGAATGCACAGAATGTATGTAAAAGAAACCCAAAATATGTGGTTTGGTTAAATGCCCAGATCTGAATATATATATTTTGACCTATATGGAGGAGAATAAGCATCTCAGAAAGGTGTGTTCAAGCTTGGAGATTTTCTACATTTTTGGCAGCCAGTTTTGTTCTTGGCAAATGACCCAATAACCATTTAAACTTTTTAGGTATTCATAAGTGAACATAGTTCATAGTGTGAGCAATTCATAGCCTTCCCACAACTTCACACGGGATTGCTTTTAGAACTGGCTATGTCTCAGCTTTCTGAAAATTGGCTCCACCTTGCAACTAAGTTACAAAATTGCAAAATGGAAAAACATACTCAGCAGCATTTTACCTGAGAAAAAGGAGACGATAATCAAGCCTATGTAGTTTTATCATAACATCTGGAAAATCATGCCAAATTTTACTGAGCATATTTTTATGACATCAAAATGTGGAAAATAAAAGGGAAAATACAGATGTTGAGAAATTTATCTTTTGTAATTAGTAAAATGACAAATACTTATCTCCTTCAAGTTATATATTGTTTTCACATAGAATATATGCCAAATTAAAAAAAAATAGGTCCTATAATTACATGTATTTTCTCCCTTGTTTTATGAGATTTGGAACAACCTATATTTACCTACAAGTCTTATTAATTTGAACGTTACTCATATTTGAGATAAAATGTGTGATGTTATAATCTGAGTTACTTTGTTGACATTAATGATAATCACTGAGACACTAGTTAAAGGCAAATGTTTTGGAAATTATGGATGCTGAAGAAGCAATGGCTTCTGCAATTTGAAAAGTCCACAGTTGAAAGGAGAAATGAATGAACAGAAAATATTGCAACAGTATCGAACTATCAACCAACAATTGGCCTGAATAGTATTTTAGAACATGTTAAAGGAATTTTGTAGCTGAGTGCAAAGTGGGTGCTACAGTCAGAGTTTGTGTACCCCTGAAACTCACAATGAAACAACACCCTCAATATGATGATATTAGGTGAGGCCTTTTGGAAGGTGATTGTGTCATGAGGTCAGAGACATCCTGAATAAGATTAGTGCCCTTATAAAAGAGGCTGGAAAGAGACCTCCCCACCCCACACATCAAGAAAGTGCCTTCTATGAAGAAAAGGCCCTTACTGGTCAGTCTGTTGGCACCCCGATCTAAGAATTCCCAGTCTCAGGAACTGTTAGGAACAAATTTCTCTTGTCTATAAGTGACTCCCTTTATGGTATTTTGTTTTACTAGCTTAAAGGGACTAAGTCAGAGTGAGAGATAAGATTTAAGACTTAGAAAACAGTTTACAAGGAAGGAGAACTTTCAAAGTGTGTATGTATATTAGGTAAGCCTAAGACTGACAGAAAAAATACCCAAAAACAAAAAACAAGGATTTATAGAGTGGAATGGGACCATTGCTGTAGGTAGGAATTGTCTATAAGGATTAATGAGCCTTGAATAGAAGCTCCACACAGGCTCTCTGTTAGATCTGGGACAGCTCTGACTGGGAGTTTGGAGAAGGGAGAGTGTGGGAGGAGTCCTCACAGTGAATTAGGGGGAAATACAGGGCTCCACAGATGGTGCTAAGGGAGCAATCTAACTAGGGAAGAGAAGAGAAGAAAAATGAAAACTCTTACCCACACCAGTAGATAGAAAATTAGACCAATGCTTCTCTTCCCAACTCTAAGATTATAATATTGCTTTATACTCATAAGCAAAGCAGTGTTTAGATTTAGTGAATGATGTCATGAAAAACACATAAACAAATTTCCCTAATGTGATGTCATGGTTTTGGTGTCAGACAGAAGAGTTTGAATCTTGCCCCACTCATTACCAACTATTTATTTGATTGTAAATCACCTCAGTTTTACTGAGCCTCAGTTTCTCATATAGACAAAGAGGATAATCAAATTTCCTTTATAAAATAATTAATAGTTTTATATGAGACAATAAGCAACCCAGCATGTTGTTTTGTTAAAAAGAAGAAGAAGAGGAGGAGGAGAAGGAGGAGGAGGAGGAGGAGGAGGAG
>NW_025999942.1:5430884-5447118 GCF_001458135.2 Marmota marmota marmota | reverse complement strand
GAGGAGGAGGAGGAGGAGGAGGAAGAGGAGGAGGAGGAGGGGAAAATTTAAAAAAAATCCTCAATACATGGTAGCATGTTTCTTCTATTAAAATTTTAGTGATTCTGTGCCCAGGGATATAGCAACTGAATTGGTTTAATGCAGAAGTTAGTCCCTGGGCATTGGTGCCTTCCAGAACTCTCTATCATGCATATAATTTGAATAATGAAACATGCACATACAAATAATTTAACTCTTAGGGACCCTAAACCCTTTATGGAAAAAGGTAATCAAGTATGAATAAATAAATAAATAACCTTATGTACTCCCCTAGATTTTGAAGCAGGAGAATATGCTATGGGGAGAGCCTAATTAAAGTCAGTGGAGCCTCAACAATCAATCAGTTACTGACAGAAAAGGAAGCAGGGTAGAGAAAGAGGTATGGGAGGAGCGGAAAAATACAGCTTCTGAGACTAATGCGTGAACTCTGGGATCACGGTTCAGTAGGCTGTAGAGCTTATAATTTCTACCTCTGTTTCTTACAAGAACAATAGTTTCATGGTGCCTTACCACTATCGGTGTAACTGAGAATTCATATCATAATGGATTACTTCAACCAAGTTGTGATAATTAAAACAACTTGCCTTTTTTATGATGGGCTACAGTTTGCAAAATATCTTCAGAACCATTATCTCATTTGACTCCTATGACAATCAGATAAGGTATGTAGAATTGATGTCATGGTAATTATAAAATTATTCTTCGTGAAGAAAAAGGTAAATAGCAGTGTTTAAAAACAGCAGTGCTATAATATTTAATGTATGTTGGCTTACCTGTATTGCATATAAGAATGAAAAAATCCAGTTTATACTTCTTGAAAGACATAGTACTGATGTTGAATTTTGTACTTACAAAAATAGTTCATAGCATATTTCTCTCTTGCTCTTATATCAGAGAGCTAAGTGTAATTATTTGAAGCTATTTAAGAGCTGAGCTAGAATTCACTTCAAATTCTTTTTAAAAATATAAAAAAATTATAATTGATACATAATAGCTGTACATATTTATGATATTTTAAAACATGCATATAATGTGTAATGATCAAATCAAGCTCATTAACATTTCCAGATTCTTAAACATTTATCATGTTCTTATGCTGGGATCCTTCAAACTCTTCTCTTTCAGTTCTTTATAGAATATGTAATAAGTTGTAAACCACAGTCGCCCTTCTATGCCTTATCCTTCCTCTCTTTGTGCCGGTACCTGTTGTCCCCCTCTCTCTATTTCTCCTCTCTTCTCCCTTCATAGCATCTAGTGTGCACTCCTCTCCTCTCTACTTCTACAAAGTCAACTTTTTTAGCTTCCACATATGATTGAGAGCATGTCCTATTTATGGCAAGCTTTCTTCTTCTATCTGTTTAAAAGTATGATATTCAACATGGTTTGGTTCTGGGGACCAACTGATATCAACAAGTAAAGGTAGGAAGTAAGTGAAAAATAATGAAGTTATGGTTTGAATTTTGGATGGAGGAAGAAGAGCTGTTTCCCACCTCCCTGTTGGTTCACTATCTAAATTAGTGTACCTGTATATCTTCTTTAGAGAATTAAGAGATAGGCGCATCAAAATGATGTGTGGGAACTTCAGTAAGAAAATCCAATTGTCTCACTTTTGGAAAATTCACTTAATCTTTAGGACCTCATTTTTTCTAATCTTTAGGACCTCATTTTTTTTCTAACCTGCACAATAGTCAAAATTAGAGTACTATTAGAACATAAAATTACAGCAGAGTGTGGTGCACGCCTGTAATCCCAGCCACTCAGCAGGCTGAGGCAGAAGGATGGAGTTCAAAGCCACCCTCAGCAACTTGGGAGTCTGGAGTGATTTAGCTAGACCTTGTCTCAAAATATAAAATAAAAAGGGCTGGGATGTAGCTCAGTGATTGAACATTCCTGGTTTCAATCCCCAGTACAAAAACAAAACAAAACAAAACAAAAAATAAAACCACAAAAGATATAAAATTATAATGTTTAATTCAGAATGTTATAGCGAGGATTAATAATGGTTAAGATTATATGACAGACATTTAGAATCTTAGCAAAAAATAGCTCAATAAACGTTCCTTCTTCTTCCTCTCCTCCTCTTCTTCCTTCATCACCATCATTATTCTTTAATTAAACTATAATCAGAACCATGATAAGTTTGACTATTTGTGATTTACAGATCTAAAGTATTTGTGGCTATTTCTTAGCTTTTTTTGTCAAAGAAACCAAGACTTCTACAAACTGTTTAGATATTCTATGAAATTTGGGGGAATCTTATTTTAAGATTTTCATTTTGATAGACATGTTCATAGTCATTTAAATTCAATAATAATTAGAGACAAGATGTTAATTAACTATACAGCCTCCTTGATATTTTAACTGATAATATAACCATGCTTAAGATTAATGTTTTTCATGTGAAGAACCAACAGAAGCATTATCTTTTTATTCGATGCTTCAAGCATTCAGTTTATTTTGCTAATTTTGTTGGATTTTCTTTCACCACTGACCTTTTTGTTTGGCTTTCTAAAAAGAGTAAAGGAATACTTTTTGAAATTTTAAATGGGAGATTCTGAATTCAAATGCATAATGCTAGCGTGCGAGTAATTTCCAAATATATAAAGACAGCTTTAAGTACCATGTACACAGCCTAGTGACTGATTATAGCAATTGTAAATTTAGGGGTCATTTGGTGAAAGCTGGAAAGAGAAATCCATTTAGTGGCGGCAGGTCACTAATTGATACCTTTGTAGAAAACTTATTGCCAGAGAGGAGCTTATGGCACAGGAAATGTCCCATTGCAAATACTATTTGTTGTCCATTAATTAAGCACTTGGGAAGCTTCATTAACTAAAACAGGTCTCAAGTCCCTAATTTTGGTCAGTAAAGATGCACGTATTTGAAAATGTTAATTCGATTTCCTAACATGTTCGTAAGTTAACTGAATGACTAAACCTGCATTACATTTTATCCCTCAGATACGAAAGCAGAGGGCAAAGCTGTTTAGATAAAATGTTTTTAAGTGCCCATGTGATGATGTCACTTAGAGAACAACCCCTACAGTGCCTGGAACTGTTGAGCTTTAAAGAATACCAAATAATGCCACCAGTAACCTATTAGCAGCCGCGTGCCATAGTCTTTTTTAGTCCTTCTCACGTTTACCTTTCCTACAGCATTTGAATGAGTTGGCCACATCTCTAACCCATGGCTCTCTTTTCCTTTGGTACATTTCAGATTACCCTTGCACTCCTGGTTGGATTCCTCCCTCCTTGGCTGATTCCTTTCAGTCCTTCTCAGCTTCTCACCCTGTCCCCATGCCTACACCTCTAAATGTTTGTTTTTATGACATCTTCTCATCTGTCTTTTCTCTTCCCTGTATTTTATCCCAGGAAGCTTTAGTAGTCAATTTGATACTGTGACTCCCCAGTAGAGAACCTCACCAGGACTCCATGTTCCATCCTCCTGCTAGGGATGGATGCTAGGTAGGTATTTTAGAGTTAACAGCTCTGGACACATCCTGTCATTCTTACTTCTCCAACTTGTTCCCCAGCTTGACCGCTTGTATCTCTGTGTCCCTTCTTACCCATGTTAAAAATATGGCTGCTTGGTTGGAAGCAGTGGAACATGCCTGTAATTCCAGTGGCTTTGGAGGCTGAGGCAGGAGAATTGTGAATTCAAAGCCAGCCTCAGCAATTCAGCAAGGCCCTAAGCAACTCAGGGAAACCCTTTCTCTAAATATAATACAAAAAAAAAAAAGAGGGATTGGGATGTGGTTTAGTGGTTAAGGACTCCTGGGTTCTATCCCTAGTACCAAGTAAAATAAAATAAATGGCTGTTCTTTCCACTTTTATTCTTCTGGCTCATTACCGTTCACTCCTAACCTATGTGATTTGTTAGCAAATGCTGTAGATTAGGTAGAGGATTGATAATGTGCAATAAACATGTAACTTTATTTACTATGGACTTGTTTGTTTATTTATTTATTTAGTTTTTGATTCTAGCGATTGAACTCAGGAGCATTCGACCACTGAGCCATATACCCAGCCCTATTTTGTATTTTATTTAGAAACAGGGTGTCACTGAGTTGCTTAGCGCCTCGCCATTGGTGAGGCTGGCTTTGAACTCATGATCCTCCTGCCTCAGCCTCCTGAACTGCTGGGATTACATGCATATGGAGCTGCTGGGATTACAGGCATGTGCCACCGTGCCGGGTTGTTTACTATAGACTTGTAATATCACTTTTGAACTTCTAGTTTACTGATTCTGGTGCCAGCGGTGGTGGTGTTGGTGGAAGTACTTAAAGTTTCCATGCTATTTAATCTTCCTGATTAAAGTGGTTCCTACTAGTTCATAACAGTCTCTTGCACATAAGATCAGCCTTTCTAGATTTAATTCTCTTTAGTAAGAAATAGTCTTGGTCTCTCAGGGCCACTCTAAGACTATTGTCAAAATTCTCTTCTAATGGTAAAGGTCTCAGCATTATCTTTTCATTTCTTTGTTCACAATTACACGTCTAATTATTCTTAAGTCAAATATCTGCCTCTGGCTAAGAAAGGCGAAATTGTGTAAATTTAACAACAACAGCACATTAATATATTTTTTAACATAAACATAGGTGTCCATGACGACCTTGGGGGCAATTCTTCCTTTCCATTACACCAGCTCTTCTCTTGGGATTCTTTGAAGTTTCTACCTGGTTTTCAAAGATCCAGTCTCTTCTTCCAAATCCATGCTTCACACTTCAATGCAAGCAATAGTCTCACGTGGTCCCTACCCTGCTCACATAGGTTTGGTAGCCAGAGCAATGTGCACAGAGTAGACCCAGGCTCATTGCATCAAAGCCAAACCTGCCACATGCAGGCCCGAGACATCCGCTTGTCCTACACTTCAGCAAAAGAGTGTTCACACATGTGTACTGTATACTCCTCAGCCTGCCCATGTTGGAGTTGCTGCCTAGAGCAACTGTACTCCACTATCAATCTATGGAAATTCTGTATATTTCTGTATACCCTGCTCAGATATCACTTTCTAAGTAGACCATTTCCAGATTCCTAATCAGAAGTAAATTTCTCCTTCTTCTATTCTGCCCATATTACTTACTCTAGATTTCTACTGTGTTATTTTTCACCTTATATATTTCACAATAATTTATTATGTATATGTTTTCTTCTGTAAGTTCTGACATTTACATTCCTTGACGGCAGAAGTAGGGGCATGTTTATGTCAAAACTGTGTGATATTTTGTATCATACAGAGTACCTAGAAAAATTAGATCTTCAGTGGCTGTGAGCTGGGCTAAACAATATACATGCTGGAGATTAAAAGAAAAAGTCAAATAGCTACATTTCATTACCTCTGGTACATTGAATCTATGCCCTGGAGGCTACATTTTTGGCACATTTTGTATTCCTTAAAGTTATACTCTTCATTTCCAGCAGGTTCTTAGATAAATAAGAAAATATTCATTTTTTTTTCTGCATGGAATAAATAGAATGCTTTATCAGTAAGCTCAATAATGTCATTTCAGATTTCCAAAGAAGTAACTTTGGAAACTTTGCCAAAGTCTATCATGCTTTCCTTTTCCCCCACTGAGTTTAAAAATTAGGCTCTTGTTGAAGAAGCTAAAAGTGAATCATTTTTTCCCCAGATAGATTTTAGGAATAGTATAAAATTCAGATATCCAGCCAAAACACACAAGCTGAAAGCAGTTGAAGAAGTCCCAGCTAGAGTCGATATTTCCTTTTGAAGTTCAAGTGGCAAAGTGGTTATTATGATATGTGAAACCTAAATTGGCATTTTGTTAGTAAACAAAATCATTGGCAGGCAGTAATATCCTTCATTTCCCTAAACTGCCGGTTACCTCTGGGATTCAGTCTAAAGTTCCTCCATTTATTTCTCCACGGGCAGGCCCCACCCCCTATCTTTTCTAGGGCATAATAATGATGCTATGTATTATTCATTATGCCTTAAGGACACTGAGACCAGGAACAGAGACTCCAGCTAGCTCTCCCCATTTCAGGATTTTCCACAGTTAAGTCTATTTTCACCTGAGTTGCACTAGGACCTGGTAAGGTAGGGAAAATGGCTATTATAAAGCTGAAAATTATGATGCTCTTTGAGGAGACACATGAAGAACCACGTATTTCATCAACTTATTTTTCAAAGCCTCTCTTTAGATGCTCAGTGACTTTCTTAAAAGAGTGATTTGCTCTCATCGGAAAAAAATAAAGTTTCCAACCCTTCTGGTTGCAAAGATAGGCCCTTTTACTGTAAATCAATGTGTTGCTGTCTTGTTTGCTGAGCTGCAAGAAAGATGGACACAGCATAGAACCAATGGTGCTGTCTTCTCACCTCATTTATCTTGTGGATCTGTTCCCAGTGCAGCCCAGCCTTAACCATTTCATCTCCCCTTTGTTGCTGTTGCTATAGGGGCTCTAAATACAGCTGTTTAAGGAGATAGAAAAAGGTTATCTTCCTTATTTCTCTTGGTATAAAACACAGAGATTGGTTTAGTTACAGTCCTCGGTTTATAGCACTGTACATTTATTTTTTTCCGTGCTGTGCTCTTTTCTGGTTATTTTTTTATTTACGGTTTTTCCTTTTGATCCCATTTCTCATACTCATTCCCTTCCCACCTCTAAATGCAACAAACCATCATTCTAACATGTTGGTATATAGCTTTCTATTCTTGTGTTTTATAAAACACAGATTGTTATTTGTGTGCATGAAATTTAAGTTTGCTCAGATGACATTGGAGTAAAGATCTCATTCGGTTTCTCATTTTCTCCCTCAGCCTTATGCTTTGAGGAGCTTTTCTTGTCACTGTGTGTACCTCAGGGCGGCTTTGTATTCTACTGGTCACTTCTAATCGACTTGGAAGGATGCTTTAATGGACTCCAACTTCCTGTCAACACAAGGTGGCGCTCTAATAAACATCTATAAGAGATTGTTGTGGTGAAGAATATATTTGGGATAAACTTCTTAGTTAACAAGATTGCTGAATCATGGAGCATGCATATATGTAATTTATCAGTACACTAATTTACCTGATTCTGTGCATTTTTATTGAGTTGGTTAGTTGACATAGTTTTTGTTGTGTTTATGAATGATGTATTTTTAAACCTATTTTCTAGTTTGTTCTTTCTAGTATAGATAAATACTATTCATTTTTGTTAGCTGACCTTGTATTCAGTTACTTTGCCAAGCACTTTTTATTTCTAATAGTTTCTTAACTATATATGTGTAATGCATACACATATATATGTATACATATACATTATATATATAAAATATGATGCACAGGCATATACAAAAGTTATACACATATGTTTCATCTAAAAAATGACAGTTTCACCAGTTTGTCATTTCTTACATAAACTTATTTATTTTCTTTTTATGTTAGTGAATCTCTAACACCATGTTAAACTTTGTTAAACAGAACAAATGATAGAGATATTTTTGTCTTTCCCCAGTCTAATGTTTCTATATTAAAAATAATATTTGTAGTAGATTTGTTTTAAAAAAATAACCTTCCTAAGGGAAATTCCATTTTATTCAAAATTTTCTGTTTTTAAAAATTATAAATGGGTATTGAATTTTATCATATGAATTTTCTGTAAGCCATTGTGCTAAGTACGTATTTTTTTCTTTGTTATTTTAGCAAATTATAGTGACAAAATTTTGCTGTTGAACTATCCTTGCATTTTCAGAGCATTTTTAAAGTGGATCAATGGGTGGTACACTTTTTGAAGACATTTGCCCAAACAAATTCTAATTATGTCCTTCACTTAAATAACTGATTGCATTTCTAGTTCTAGTTTTGATATTACTTGACTCGAAAATCATGCTCCATTGCCTCCTAAATCTAGTACAAGAGTTGAAATGTCTGATGTCAGTATGATTGTTGTTCTTTTCAGATAATCTATCTGTCTCTTGGGAACTTAGATTTTCTCTTTGGTATTTTTTAGATGTCCCTATGTTGTATCTGGTTGTGGACTTTGTTTTTTTTGAACTCCACAGGCTTTTTCAGTCTGAGGTCTTCTGTCTTTCCTTTTGAATATGTGAATTTATTGAAATTTTTAATTCTATTTACTTTTTTACTTTTCTCTGGGACACCTATTTTCTAGATTTGGCAATCCAATTTTTATCTTCCATGTCTCTTTTTATTTTTTATCTTTTCTCCCTTTCCTCTTGTTAGCAGGGTATGTTTCTCCATCTGCTATTCTAACTCTGGATAATATTTTCCACCTGTGGTTCCCTCCTACTCTTTATTCTATCCATTGCATTGTGTAAATTTTCTTTTCCATTTTTTTTATACTTAATAGTACCACCTTGTTTCTTGTATTAAATAACTTGTTTTTCAAGTTCTAATGTATGGTACTTTTTATACACACACACATAAATATGTGTGCATGTGTATCCTCTCTATCATCTACCTATCTAGATAGATATATCTTCCCATATCTTTTAGGTATATTAGCCATACTGCAGTATACTTTGTATACTTTTTGTTGTTTTTTTTTGGGGGGGGGTGTAGGGGGCTGATGTGATGAGCTCTATATGGAACCCCAAGGACCACAGATCACTGTTGATAATTTTGTTTGCTAATTTTTGGCTAGGGTAATGCATATAGAAAAGATAGTACTTTAGACTATGTTCCATCAAACCTGGACTGCCTATGGTAGGAAGGGTGGAGGGTACAGGAATAGAAGATGGTAGTGAATGTCTCAGGCCCGCTGGTCAGCCTATACAAGTTTTAAACACATCTGCACCCCAATGGAGATTCTCAGATATCTATCTTACACCTCCAGTAAGGCTTCCCAACCAGCAAGATAGAAATTTGTTTTTAAAAATGATATAATTTCATATGTGATATGAACTACAGAGAAAGGAACTTCTTAAAGGACTTCAGAAATGATGATCAGGGAAAGCTATTCTGAGAAGCAATGTAGGATCTGGAGAGAAAGTATTCCAGGTTGAAGGAAGATGTGTAAAGTTCCCAAGGTAAGGAAGAATGCCTCCTATTGACAGGTAGTTGGTGCCCTGTCACTGAGTAGAAGAAATTTAGATGAGTGTTTGAGCTATGCAGGAGTAAGTCTGGAGGTTTTAAACATTAGGGCATGAAGTTTGCATTGCTAGTGTAAACTGAAACCATTGAAGGATTTTAGGGGGTCCTGGTAGCCATGATTATGTCTGAAATAGAGTGTTTACAGTGAAGACAGAAAAAAAATGCTGTAGTTTGAAATGCAATTGATGAATATAGTTTGTAGCATAAAACATTCATTTGCATCATTTTTCATGACTTATTTTTTCCAACTTCATTTTGTTCTGGAAAATTAAATCACTGTCTTCAGCATTTCAGAATGCTGACATTTAATCTAGATGTTCTTTTGTTATTGTCTGCCTGTCAATCTTTCTAAAATCTTTATATATCACATCGAAATGATGGTAAATTATTTACATTAAATCCTCAATTTTTTTTCCCCAACTTAACATTTGCATTCAGGCATGTAACATAAATGCTTTAAGTAAGCAAAAGACTGAATTTTTTCAAGTTTAGGAATTTCTTCCTTTTTTAATTATACAGTTCTTCATAGTTCTCATAGTCACAGGAATTTCATCACCATTTTCAAACAAATATCACCTTTTGTCAACCTACCTCCCTCAAAACCCACATAGAATGTCCTTTACACAGCCTAAAGCTTACGACAGATTTTTTATCCTAAGAGAATTATGATGCCAAAGTGGATAATTAAATGAGCATCAGACATCATTGCTCCTAAAGTCAGTAACTGCAGTCTATAGCAGAGAATCCCCCAAGGGTACCCTCTCAAGATCTGTGGACTAGTCAATGATGAGGGTCATTTTCTATAATGAGTAAAATTAAAAGGCCATTCTAGTGTCCTTTCAAAACAGAGTCATGCTTCATAGTGGTGTGCTGTTTCTACTATCAACAGCCAGCAACCTTATGTAGTCATTTGGTTAAAATAAAGTTCTTTTCTGGGCACCATGGTACATAAAGTTTTTGCAAAAATTAGACCATACTGTACATGTTCTTTTATATCTTACTTTAAAAAAATAGCAATATATTATGAGCTTTAAAAATTTTCAGCAACTACCCTCTCAAAGCATGATTTTTAATAACGACAACAACAACAACAATAATAGCTTTTGGACTTTTTTTTCTAAGTGCTTTACATTTATTTATTCATTTAATTTTCACAATTTATGATGCAGATATTATTACTATAGTCCAAAGCTACATAGTTAAAATAGCCAAATTTATGACTTCTAATAATTATAGCTAACATTTACAAAGTACTTATAATGAACTAATCACTGTGTTGATTGCTTAACATAAATTATTTTATTTAGCTTTTTCTTGATAATTCTATGAATTTCTACCATTTGTTAAGTGGGAAAATCTTTTATAGAAATAAAGTAACTTGGTCAATCTAATAAATACTGTAGCCATAATTCAATCCCAGGGGAAAACATGAGTTCTTTAAATGATATTATAGTAAATGTTATTGGATTACTCCCATCATTCATTGCCCAAGTTCCAGGAGATCTGCTCCCAACCAAGAGCAAAAGAGTAAATTGCCATCTGGTACTTGGAGCTTTCTAGAATGTGAAAAAAAAAATCAGTGTTGACAACTTTAAGAACATGCAGATTGATTCAGTGGTTCTGAGTTTCCCTGCCTCCCAACAGAACCATTCTTTCTGTTCCCTGCTCTGTACCTAAAGGTTCTGCCTGTTTTTTCCTTGAGGTTAGTCAATGGAAAGATCCAACAGAAGATGTGGGAGGGAAAAGAGGAAGGTCAAAGTGTTTCTCCACCCTCCCTGCTTCCATTCTTTGGTGCCTTGTCTTTGTGTCCTTCCACACATGTAGCTCCTGCTCCAGGGGCTGCACCCCCAAGTCACATGTCCCACAGAACTTCAGGAAGAAATGTCTTTCCTTTCCCTTGTCCATGCAACCTTGGGTGTGGCAATGCTTCCCTTTACTACTACAGGGCTTCCCTTTATTGGAGACTTCAAGGATTTAACTCTATTTCTTACCAGAGCCCTAACTGATACAAAAGAAAAAAAAATCACTCTCTTAGCCAACGTGATGGAAAGTGGGGCCTACATTTTCTTCTAGTAGGTGCAGAGTCTCTGGTCTAATGCCTAGGTCTTTGATCCACTTTGAGTTGAGTTTTGTGCAGAGTGAAAAATAGCTGTTGAATTTCATTCTGCTACATAAGGATATCCAGTTCCCAGCACCATTGTTGAAGAGGCTATTTTTTCCTCCAGTGTATTTTTTTGACACTTTTGTCTAGTACGAGGTAACTGTATTTATGTGGGTTTGTCTCTGTGTCTTCTATTCTGTTCCATTGGTCTCCATGTCTGTTTTGGTGCCAACACCATGTTGTTTTTGTTACTAGAGCCCCAGTATGTTGACTTATGAACCAAATTTCTCAACAAGTCTCCTAAAGTGCAAGAAGTAAAAATCAAGAATTGATAAATGAGATGGTATCAAACTACAAAACTTCTTCACAGCAAAGAAAACAATGAGTAGCATGAAAAGAGAGCCTATATAATGGGACAAAATCTAGGCCACCTGCATCTCAGAGAGCATTAACCTCCAGGATACATAAAGAACTCAAAAAACTTGACACCAAAAAACCCAAATAACCCAATCAATAAATGGGCAAAAAGAACAGAATAGGGACTTCACAGAAAAAAATACAAATGGTCAACAAATATATGAAAAAATATTCAACATTTCTAGCAATTAGAGAAATGTAAATTAAAACCACACTGAGATTTCATCTCACTCCAGTCACAATGACAACAACCAAGAATACAAGCAACACTGGGGATATAGCTCAGTTGGTAGAATGTTTGCCTCACATGCACAAAATCCTGGGTTCAGTACCCAGAACCACAACAACAACAAAGAATATAAGTAACAATAAATGATGGTGAGGATGTCCTATTGTTGAAGGGACTGGAAATTGGTACAACCACTTTGGAAAGCAGTTTAGTGATTCCTCAAAACACTAGGAATGGAACCACCGTTTGACCTGGTCATACCTCTCCTCGGCATATATACAAAGGATTTAAAATCAGCATACTAGAGTGACACATTCACATCAAAGTTTATAGCAACTCAGTTCATAATAGCTAAGCTATGGAATCAACCTGCTCTTCACCAGACGAATGGATAAAGAAGTTGTGGTATATATACACAATGAAATATTTCTCAGCCATAAAAAAAGAATGACTTTATGACATTTGCTGGTAAATGGGTGGAACTGGAGATTATCATGCAAAGTGAAATAAGCCAATTCCAAGAAACCAAAGTCTGAACATTCTCTCTAGTATATGGATACTAACATACAAGAAGAGAGTGGGGATGGGATAGAAGTTCAGTGGGTTAAACAAAGGGGAATGAAGAGAAGGGAGGGAAGATGGGAATAGGAAAGACATAACTTTCCTACATTCGTGTAAATACACCACAGTGAATCTCTACATCATGTACAACCACATGTCTGGAGTCCTAATTAGAGTAAGATGTACTCCATGTTTGTATAAATATGTCAAAATATACTCTACTGTCATGTATAACTAAAAAGAACAAAATTTTAAAAAGTAACGGCATTCTGAAAAAAAAAACAAGCTTGTTTGATCAATAAATTACTTCTTCTAGTAAGAGAGATGAAGAATGCAGGATATTTTGACAATGGTGCTTGAAAATTATGATGGCAGCTGAACTAAGAAGTATCTGGATAGAGAGACCAGGAGGAAAGTATTTAGCCAGTTATTCCAAGGATTTGCCTGTCACCAATGATAGCCACATTGCACAGAAGTTCTCATGAAACAAAACAAAACAAAAAAAGACTTTACTGGGAAATGTCAATCAGGATCTCTCACTAAAATCCGAAACCAAGGCAACAGAAATATTGAATAACAAAGATAATTGTAAGATACTCCACAGAGACACTTTGGCCCTTTAAACCAAAAGAAGTGATGGATTTAGCAGTACAGCTAGGAGAGAAGAACTATAGAATTACAAGCTTTTACCCAACCCTCAACCCCGCCTTAGGTTAGCAGTCATGGAAACCCCTATCACATGCTAACATAGTACTAGTTCATGGCTGTGGTGGGGGAAAACAATTCCTCCATTTTTATTTAAACTCTCAGGACAAGTCAATCTAAGGTTTGCTGGGGCTTCCTCTCTAAGCAACAAATTTGAGAATTAGTATGATTCTGTTTTGTAACAATTACTTTGTGTTGACCTAGCTTGTACAAGTGTTTACCTTTCTACTTGAGTTTCTTCTTTATATTCTTTCATAAATTCATGCAACAAAAGGAAATTGTTTCATTGAGTCTTATTGTACTGTGAATACTTGAAGCTTTTAATTCTTATGTGATATTACCAAAATTGAGAAATGTGCCATTTCCTCTAGATATACATATATATGTATATGCCTACTTACATATACATATAGTATATGCCTACTTCCTTTCAAGATATTCCTTAATGACTAATTCTGGCATGAAGTCCCTTCTGAAACTCCTCTTTCTTATTTCCCAGGAACAATTCACCACTTCTTCTGTTGTCAATACTGCACACTGCGCATACTGTCCATAGCCTTCAACACTTTTATCTACCAGATTGTAAGCTCCCTGAGGGCAGCTTTGTTCCTCATTTGTGTCCTTAAGATTTAACACAGTACCTGGTCAGAATTTTCATAAAATAATGATTCTCAAGTGGATAAATAAATATCAATTGGTCCAACATATGATGTCAAGAGCAAGATTTTAGGTCCAGCTTTTTCTAGATTTTGTACTGTTATCCCCTTTTTTAAAAATAGTGTGGAGAAATCTAAGAATAATTGAGGTAGATATTCCTAATTGCCTACTCAATATCATTTCCCCCTAATTAACAGAAATCTTATTTTTGGAGGGAAACAATGCATTGCATTTTAAATACCTTCTTTTGATTTCCTTGAAGCAAGTTACATTTTCCAGGCTGAGCCAATACGATATGAGTGGAGGTGTTTATGGAAAAAATGGGGGTTTTCTGGTAGCTTATTTTATAGGTATAGCTATTTGTTGCACACACAATAAACTGGTATAAAATTTGCTATTCCATCTGCCTCCTTCCTTCATTAAATATGAATATGATGCCTAGAAATGTAACATCGTTTTTTTTTCTTCCGTGTGGAAGTACCCTTGTTCTTTGTGCATCAGCCTTAAATGTCTTTCAACTTCATTCCTTGTTGTATGAGATTTTAAAAAGATCTTTACTTGTCTGAGCTATTGTTTGTCAGATTTTTGTAATACGCAGCTGAATACCATCCTGAGCAATTCAACAATGTATGTCTTTTGGTAGCTTTCATTAACTTTTCACTTGTCATCCCTTCTGTGGACAGGAAAAGGGCTATGGGCCAAGAGGCAGGAGGTTAACACAAATTCTCAGTTATTCTAAACTAATTTCAAGTGTTGTTTCAGTTTTTCTTCTTTAAAAAATTATATCTTAATGATCTGATTCTTTTTTCAGATAAACTTTATGTAGAGGATACTTTAGTATGTGATGACAGTTTTAATAGTAGGAAACAAGTGTGAAGTTAAGGCACAAATGATTCTAGCATCTAGGAGCTGTCAGAGGAGAAGAGCTCAGAATAATTACAAGAAAATGAAAGCGGGGGAACATGGCGGCGAATAGAGTGCATCACCCCTGTGTACCTCGTCACTGCGCAGGTGAATAACGAGTTAGAATGCCCAAAAGCTATCTTGTTAGGAATTTCCAGCAAAATTGGGGTGCACCGAAACCTAGAGGAAGGATTTCCATCACCTGAGGATTGGTTACTGGGGCTCAATTGCGAGTGAACTGTGTGCCCGGAGATTCAGGCTGATTGATTGGCTGCCCCCCCGCTGCTAGAGACTGCGGTGCACCGAGAAATGGCGTGCCAGCAACGCAGAGGAACGGTGCTGCAGATTCTGTGGGTTCTGCCGGCTGTGCCCTCACTGTGCTCCAGGCTGAGTTCTGGGTTTGAGACAGGGAAGGAAGCGGTCCAGTTCTGTCCTCCACACCGGACAGCCCACCGAGGAAGCCAGCAGCCACCATCTTGAAGAACTGATGTCACCATCGCCAGTTTCCGACAGATCGAAGCAAGTTCAGCAATAGAACAGGTGTGTGACATTTAGCCCATCTCCCATACAGCGGGGAAATCGCATGAAATCTCTCCCCGGCTTTCCGGGGGCGTGATTAACAGAGTGAGTGTGAATAGAGGCGTGGGGAAAGGTAAAGGCACCTGACCTCCAGCTCCCCCCTCCCACCAGCGGCAAAAACGAAACCTGTCTCGCCAGCTCTCGGAGGAGTGGCTATGGGAGGGAATCAAAACAACAGGGGGCCGGTTCCCAATAGCCTCGCTCCACATCCAGGAAACTGCAGGCCCAGAGTGTAGCTTGAACTGCGGAGAGGTATCACACTGGGGAAGGCCTGTCTGGCAGGAGAAGCGAGGAGATTAGAGACCAGGAATAAACCTAAGCTAACAGGTTTGGAGAGACACCAGGTGGGGGAGGAGGGAGCGGCCTCACAGGGATTGTTTCCTACAGCGGGAGGGCAAAATCTTGGCCCAGAAGGCACAGCACCACCTACTGGAAGCAAAGAAAATAGAAGCCTAACAGTGCCCTTTTTTAAAAAAAATTTAAAAAATTTTTTTAATTTTAATTTTTTAATTAATTTTTTTAATTGTAATTTTTATTTTACTGTATTTTATTATTTTTTATCATTTCTTTTTCTTTTCTATTTTTTTTCTCTTTCTTTCTTCTCTCCCTCTCTAATTCTTGGTTTGCTTCCTTACCTGTTCCCTATCTTTCCTCTTAAGCATGATCACCCCGATTACATATAACTTACTAAATGCAAATAGATGAATACTACAAGTTGGTCTATAGTCCGCCTAAGCCCTTAATTACCCCCAAGTACTCCTGTCTATTCTCTTGTTAATATCCGCCTGCATTTGAGCAACCCCCCAAAGAAGCTAACATATACTAACCTCCATACCATCAAATCGCCCGACCTTAACATAAAATCCTAAGTTCAAACCTCAATTCTCTATATGCCATCAAAATCTGAAGGCCTTTAATGAAACTAATGAATTTACCTTAAATCACAATTAAATCCAACATCTCTAAACATTGTCTCCTAACACAAAGGAGAGAT
>NW_025999942.1:5329629-5429719 GCF_001458135.2 Marmota marmota marmota | reverse complement strand
AGATTATGCTAAGTGAAGCTAGCCAATCCCTAAAAAACAAATGCCAAATGTCTTCTTTGATATAAGGAGAGCAACTAAGAACAGAGCAGAGAGGAAGAGCATGAGAAAAAGATTAACATTAAACAGGGACGAGAGGTGGGAGGGAAAGGGAGAGAGAAGGGAAATTGCATGGAAATGGAAGGAGACCCTCATTGTTATACAAAATTACATATAAGAGGATGTGAGGGGAAAGGAAAAAAAAACCAAAACAAAACAAGGGAGAGAAATGAATTACAGTAGATGGGGTAGAGAGAGAAGATGGGAGGGGAGGGGAGGGGAGGGGGGATAGTAGAGGATAGGAAAGGTAGCAGAACACAACAGTTACTAGTATGGCAATATGTAAAAATGTGGATGTGTAACCGATGTGATACTGCAATCTGTATATGGGGTAAAAATGGGAGTTCATAACCCACTTGAATCAAATGTATGAAATATGATATGTCAAGAGCTTTGTAATGTTTTGAACAACTAATAATAAAAAAAGAAAATGAAAGCATAGACTGTGACAAACGTTCCCTAATGTTGGTTGCATGGGTCAGTTTTTGAAACTCCACACATCTTGGGATATTTATTTGGTTACCACAATAGCAGCTATATTAGTGCAATAAGCTATTTTGGTCTTCATTTTGGTGGTTATGATGTTTAGCAGCAATTTTCCACAACAATGCTATCGAGATTACCCAATGGCTATGGCACCATTATGATAATACATCCTCTAAAAATGAGCCAAGAGAAAACATGATCCTGCTCCCTAGTGTGGAAGTTCATGATCTTTGTCAAGCACAAGGGTCTATGAAAAAAGACATTTTAAGGTAAGAACCACTTTCCCTAAGAGCCTGCTTCTATAAAGAGGGAAGTAGGGCTTCCCTTGGTGAGAAAACTCCATAATCAATCTTCTTGCCCCATTTCCATGTTTATAGATCTAACCTTCATAGAATGCTGTCATCAAAGTTTTTGTATCACAGAGGTAACTTAAAGTAATTTGCTACCTAGGCCCTAGAATAATTGTTTATCAATACAATTAGCGAGTGCTGTTTAGATGGGATACTTACACAGTCTCAGAAGACTGCTTCTTCCTGGTGTCCTTTGTGGGTGGGTCCTGCAGCATGATTTCTCTCTCTGCTTCTCCTATGTTTAACTTCCTAACTTTCTGAATTCGTATTACACAATATCAACAGCCCACTGGTCTGAAGTTTGAGTTAGAAAACTAGTCAAAGGAAGGGCTTTCAATTCATTCATTCAGCAATTCTGAATCCAAGCTCATTTGGATAAAGCTAAATAACCAGGCTGCATATTTAGCTCTCACCAGCCTTGGCTGAGATGTCCTCTCCTAGGAACCCCCGACTTCTAACAAAGTGAACAAGAAATGGAATTGTAAAATCCATCATGGTGACTGTCGTAAAGCTTGCATTACACTTTCCATTATGTGATCTCGATAGTCAGTGTGGTTAGCCTGTGACAGCATTCATCCTTTTTCCTTTTCTCTGGCAGAAATTCGTTTTGGTTTTTTTTTGTGTGTGTGTGTGTGATATTCAACCCTAATCTACAGAGTGCACAAATGTTGGGGCAACAGATTCCTCCTCCCTTTCCATGGACTTATTGGTCTAAGAAGAAAATATCTCAATTCAGGCTAAAACATGAAAACATGCTTTCTAGAATTTTGGCGGGGTCTTCCTCCTTTTTTCACTGTTAGCTTTATTATTTGGGCTAGCTTGAGTTGTTTTTCTGTTACTTGTCGCTGAAGGGATTCTAAATGATAAACTCATTGCTATTTTCCAAATAATTTTTCTTTCTGAATATAACCAGGAAACACATCGTATTCCTTACTGAATTATTTTTCTCCTCTCTTTCTGAAAATAAGAGCTATTCCAATTTACCTGACTTTTGACTTCTTGCAAATCTACAGCCAGTTTTATATGCAGCGACTGCTATGTTGACATTTGTTATAAGCATATTTTCTCCTTTAATTCTTAACCTCGGAATTCTTCAGGTTTTCCTTTTTTAAGATTGACTTAGCATATTTAAATTGTGTTATAATTTACATTTGTTTAATACTTAAGAATATATAATCTTATAGATTTAATGTGTGAGAGAATTGTAATGAAACATTTTATTTCTTCTTTAAGACATAGTTTTTGAAAATTGTTTTGTGAACTGCAGATTTTTTTCTATAAAGAAAATCCAACATTGAATGCCAACACTTACAATGAAGTGGAAGCATTCTGGTAGAAGCCTGGCAGCCAGGCCTAGAGTCTGACTCAATTTGCTCCGTGCCATACCTCCCTATGGACACATAACTTCCTTAGCCTGTCTAGAAAGTCCTTAAATCTTTTGTTTCTTTCCTAATTGGTGATGTACCATTTCCCAAAGATACTAGACCATAATGCCAGCTAGCTTGAGTTGTTTTTCTGTTACTTGTTGCTGAAGGGATTCTAAATAATAAACTCCTTGCTATTTTCCAAATAATTTTTCTTTCGGAAGCAGAGACTGTGACAGACATTCCCTAATGTTGCATGGGTCAGTTTTTAAAACTTCACACATTTGGGATATTTATTTGGTTTCCAAAAAGGCAGCTATATTAGAGCAATAAGCTCCCAGTGTCTATCATAAAATAATTACAAATAATCCTTATGCAATTATACCTTTAAATGGCCATTCTATTCATGTGACCAAAGAGAACTGATCAACCTGAATGTTGGAGTTCAATGATTGTCAAGAGTTTATGCTGTCACAGCATTAAAACATCTATAAAGAAGATTTGTAAATAAATAAATAAAGGAAGGAAGACCAATAGAGTAGAGAGAACTGGGAGTAGAAGGGGTAGTTTGGGGTATTGATATGAAGAAAACTATTATATACATTTACAAATATGCAGAATTAATCTGTTATTTATAACTGTCATGTATAACTACAATGCTGTTATATATAATACAATGTACTAAAAATTGAAAATAAAATTAATTAAAAGAAAAAAAGAGATTGAGATGGAGGGTACTTATGGGTATATGGGCCCATACACACAGATGTCTTCCTCTGTTAGATAAGTGCTAACATGCTGGTATATTTTCCTTTACCTTCTTTTACACTTACCTGGCTATTATTTCATAGAAGTATGTAAATAGGCCTAATTCTTTTTCACACTACACGATTCTACTTCATATGGATGTATATGAATTTATTCAATCTTTTTTTTTGTTTTAATCAGTACTAGGGATTGAGCCCAGGGATGCTCTACCACTCTGCTACATCACCACCTCTTTTGGAGGCAGGGCCTTACATGTGGCTGAGGCTGGTCTTGAACTTTCAATTCTCCTGCCTTAGACTGGAATTACAGGCATGTGCCACCATGCTCAACCAATCATTTCTCTGTTGATGGGCATTTAATTTCTTTCCAGTCTTCTTCTCTCACAGTGTCATGATAATTCTATGTGCATTTCTCTTTTTGAAAATTTACATTGTATTTTTCCAGTTCCTAAAAGGAAAATTTCTGGGAGTCAAAGGGTAAATGCATAGACCATTATCATTGATATTGTCAAATTTCCCTCCGTGTGTTATATATATTTTTGTTTTCCCCATCAAAAATACATGGGAGTTCCAGTTTTCCCACAGCCTTTTTAAGAAAATATGTCATTTGAAGTTTTGGATATTTGCCAATAATATATGAAAAATGGTATCTCAGTGTAGCTTTAATCCACATTTTTCACTTAAGAGCAAGGTTAAGCATATTTTCACACAGTTGATGTTCAGTTGTATTTCTTTTACTGTGAACTATTTGTTCATATCTCTAGTTCAGTTTTCTGTAGGGTTCTTGGTGATTTTACTTATGACTAGAAGCTCTATGTACTAGCAATATTAACACTTTGTACGTGATATAAGTTGCAAATATTTTTTTCCAAAAATATCATAGTTTTTTATTTTGCTTATTTTTTCTTGGTCATGTATCTTTAAATTTTATGTAATCAAATGTATTTTTCCTTACCTCTGGATTTTGTGTGGAACTCTAAAACACTTGCTCATTAGGCATGTAGAGGAATTCCCCATGTTTCCTTCCGTTACTTACATGGCTTCATTTCTATGATATATATCAGATTTATTTAAAATTTATTGGACTATATATTTTCCACCAGTTTTTCTTTTTAATATATTTTCCACCACTAATTTGAGTTGCTGTCTTTAGGGTATGCTATTTGGAAAATATATGCCATTTATATATGCTTGGGTCAAATTATAAACTTGTTCTTCTGTTCCATTGGGTGTCTCTAAAATCCAGACTTAATAGTATGTTTTAATATATTGCAGGAATAATCCTCCTCATTGCCCTTCTTTTTTGCCATATTTCTATTTCTATAATGTTTGCCTTATTAAAGATATTACTGTGGTATTGGATGCCTACATACTAGAAATTATTTGAATTTTAGTCTTTGACATCATAAAATGGCCTTCTTATAATGCATACACTTAGTCCTAAATTTTAACAGAAATCAAGATAGTGATCCTCCTATCTTTTTATTTACATTTGTCTAGTATATTTTGGTCAATTCTTAGAATAAAATAAAAAACATTCGTTAGTCATTTTCTTTAAAATGTGATTATTTCCTTCTCAGACAATCTGAAAATTTCCTTTTATTTATAAGATATATATCTACATGTATATATATATATATATATATATATATATATATATATATCATATACATATATATCTATATATAGTATCTGTGTATTTTATAAGACATATTATATATTTTGTGAAGGAATTTCTAGATTGTGTGTATGCATCTATATCTATAGCCTGTGCCATCATATTTTTATGTTATGTTAATACTCGTATAAGTATTTTGTATAATCTGTCATTAAATAGTCTTTTTTTTCTCATTCTCCCTTTTTAAATAAACTGTTTGGTATTTGGGAAGGTTTTATTTTTCCCTAATGTTTTATTCTTATATCAATACTATAAGAGCACTGTTCTCTTTTGCTCTCTCACATTTTTCTTTTTGAATTATTAGATGTTGGTTCCCAGTGATGAGAAGTATTGAGATTTCCTATTAATTTTATTCCCCCTCAATTTTCTGGTATATTTTTCCATAGTGGTTTTAGGGAACATGAACAGTAATCACAATCATATTTCTGTGGCCTTTATCCTGACAGTTAGTTTGAATATAAAATAAATTCTCAACTTCAATTTCTTTTCTGCACATTTAATAAAATTATAATAATTATTGTGTGATACATGACACCTGAAAATTCACACTATGTTGGAAGAAGTATTTTATACCAGTCAATTAGATAGACGGTTAACTGAGTTCAGGTATAGCACCTTTCCTGACATGTTTATTCACTAATTCACAAACTTTAATTATATTTTGTAATCTCGTAACGATCATTTGAAGTGCTTTCATACTATTGCTTACAGATTTAATTAATGTTTATTGCCCCAAACCTGAAGTAACATATATACTTTTTTTTATTCACTGTACATGAGTACAGTTTACATAGTGATATTATCAACAGAACTACCTCTACAAACAATGAATGGAAATGAACATTCTATAGATCCTATGTTAATGGCTGAAAAGATACTTTCTAAATATAGAAAAAGATTTAGTTTTCCAAAAACAATTGCACCATAAATTCTTTGACCAAAAATAAATAAAAAGATTAAAATTAAAATTTAAAAATCTAGTAATGTAATGTTGATTTTCTAACCATGTCTAAGCAAAAGTAAAGAATATGATTATTATGCTTCTATAATTCATTGAGAAGAGCTTATATTTCTTTTGCACATTGAAATCAGCAAATCAAGAACTACTGCTAAGTAACTAACCAAGAACACAAACTTGTGCTACAATACACATTTTCCAAATAATTGATTAAATATTTCATAGTGGTTTAGTTGTTTTAAAAATATGTAATTATTTTTTTATTGACCAGCAAGTCAAAATGTAAGTTAGTTGAAACTTGAGCAATAATTCAACATTTTGTGTCTATTTTCAAAATATGTCTACACTAATCTACAAGTATAATATATTAGAAATATATACTGAGGAGATACCTCTGTACTTTAGCTCAGGAAGTGTTGAAGAACCCATGTGTCAGGGAACTGGGAAGTGTAATTTCAGCCTATCAGTGCTAAAAGAACAGCCGTAATTCTTTCTACATACACCAGGGATGGTATAAAATCCCCTCCACTGCTAATGTTGAAGACATCTGTGGAGATGACAGCATTGAGAGCCAAGGGAATAGAATGAGTGACCTCAAGGTAGAGCGAACAAGAATCATCAGTCTCTCACAAACACTCAATTAAAAGAAGTGTTCCCAGAAATAATGACAACAGGAAGAACCAACATTTGTTTAGTGCTGGTTATTGGCAGACATGGTGCTTTTCCTTCAGTAACTTATTGAATTCTCACAAGTAGTATTCTTTTTGTCCTCATTTTACTGATAAGGAAACTAAGGATCATAATTTCAACTCCTTGCTCCAGGTCACAAGCACTAGTGTGTAAATAGCTGAGCTGGGATTTATACCAGGGGTTTTCTCTATTGCATAAAAATATAAAAACTGATACGGCATCAATTCCAGTTTTCTAAATTCCCTAGAGAAAGTAACATTTTGGCTGAACCATGCTAGGGTGCCAAATTATAATTTTAATTTGCGAATTTGGTTTTTGTTTTAGTCAGAGATCTTTGGATAAAGTGTGTGGATGTGTGTGTGTGGATGTGTGTGTGTGTGTGTGTGTGTATTTTTAAATTATTTTTTTGTGGTGCTGGGGATCAAACCCAGGGCCTTGTGCATATAAGGTAAGCACTTTACCAATTAAGCTATATCCCCAGTCCCAAGAATATAACTTTTAATGAAACATGTATTTTATTTTTTTCTTTATATATGACAGCAGAATACATTACAATTCTTATTACACATGAAGAGCACAATTTTTCATATCTCTGGTTGCATACACAGTATATCCACACCAATTCGTGTCTTTATACCTGTAATTTGGATAATAATGATCATATTCCACCATCATTAATAACCCCATGCCCCCTCTCTTCCCCTCCAACCCCCTGCCCTATCTAGAATTCATCTATTCCTCCCATGCTCCCCCTCCCTGTCCCCTATGAATCAGCCTCCTTATATCAAAGATAACATTCAGCATTTGTTTTTTGGGGATTGGCTAACTTCACTTAGCATTATCTTCTCTAACTCTATCCATTTACCTGCAAATGCCATGATTTTATTCTCTCTTATTGCTGAGTAATATTCCATTGTGTATATATGCCACATTTTTGTATCCATTCATCTATTGAAGGGCATCTAGGTTAGTTCCACAGTTTAGCTATTGTGAATTGTGCCGCTATAAACATTCATGTGGCTGTGTCCCTGTAGTATGCTGTTTTTAAGTCCTTTGGGTATAGATTGAGGTGAAATATGTATTTTAACAAAAATGTTTAATGACCAAACACAGAAAATTTAAAAAAGGAAGAAAAAGACCCAAAACTAATCCTTTATCTTTACCCGTTGAACCCAAAACAAAAATTGAACAGAACATATACAATAACTGTAATAAAATTTAGTAATAATTAAATTAAAAATTGAAAAAAATAGATATTTAGAGGTCCTGAATAGCTTTGATAGCTTTTTTTGATAAAAACCTAAATAATGTTAGATGATGTAGACTATAAAAAATTGATACCACTACCCACATTCATGGTCCAATTCCTTAGTGGCTCTTAAATGAGAAGCAGAAGATAAAATAAATTAATTATGCAGAAAGAGAAGGAAAGTTTTTTAAAAAGAATCAACAGAGATAACAACATAAGTCAGTGAATAAGGATACAGAAAAGCAGAAAAATTGATAAATTCTAATAGCTTAAAAAAGTATACAACCTCCTTAAAATTATAATTCAGGAGCATTAGAACTCACCCAGATACATATAAGAAGGATTGGTAAAAGGAATTAGTAGAAAACAAAATATACAAAGGCTTTGTCAATATTTTTAAAATATTAGTGAAATGTTTCTATTCTTTATTAAGAAATAAAAACCCCCAATTAAAAAATCTTGGAAGACAATTTAAAAGTTAACAAGCATATACTCAGATATTTTTTGGATAAGTTTCTTTGAACTTTCAAGAAATAAATAATTCCCTTTTTATATATACTGTCCCTAATGATAATGGAGATAAGATGACACCTGAGATAAGATCTTATTGTAATGGCCTTGTGTCTTGGCTTGAGAGGATTTCAAGGAAGACCTAAGACTTAGTAGGTACTGCAACGTTTATCATTATGAGCTTTTTTGGGGTAGGAGATTGTTAGAAGGCCGTACCCGACTCCCTCCCCTCAGCTCTGCTGACTACATTAGCTAAGAACCTAAGGGCACTCTTGGTCATGTTGGCCAGGCTGATAGGTCTTAATTGGAATTGGTTTTACAGAATTTATGGTGGTGGGTGGCCTCCAATTTTAATCACCCTTTTTTTCCTAGATCTGGGAATCTCTGGTCTGTTTTGTTTGTATGGGGTCTTTCTTAACATGTCTTAGCAATTAGGCCCAGCAATTAAGCCTGTTGAGCAAACATAGCTTGCTTCTCCCCTGAATTAATCTATCTTCCTCCTGTTGTAAAGGAGTTGTTTATAGGCCCGAGAAGGGAAGGGTCCTGAAATAGCTGTCTTGTAGAGCTTGAGGTGCTACTGAGGCAGGGCTGTTGATTTGCACTATTTTTTTTATTTTTTGGTACTAGAAATTAAATCCAGGAGTGCTGGGTACCAGTGTTGAGGTATGTCCCCAGCCCTTTTTATTCTTCATTTTGAGACAGAGTCTCACTAAGTTGCTGAGGCTGTTCTTAAACTTACAATCCTCCTGCCTCTATCTCCTGAGTTTCTGAGATTACAGGCATTCTCCACTGAGCCCAACTGTGGTGAGTATTTTTTTAAATTCCTGATATACTGCTCATGGGTAACTGCTACCTAACATTTCCCCCTCAAGTACTGGAGACTCTGAAATCTTTTAGGGATGTGGACATAAAAGTCCTTCTTTGATTACTTCCTGCTGATGAAGGCCATAGGCCTTGGTGACAGGAATCTCTCGCTTCTGCTCCTAAAAGTGGGACAAGGACAATAAGGGAATTTAGCATCAGGGTGATCAAGAGGTCCATGGTAAAAATCAGGAGTGTCTGCAGATGCACTCAATTACCTGAGAGGTAATTGAGTTTTGACAATTAATGAAATTTAGAATAAAAATATACTTGTAAAGGAAGTAAAAAATATTTTAAAAAATAAATAAAAGGGCAGTAACCTAATTACATCATGAAGATAATCCTGATATGTGTGATATATCTGTCCATCCTGACCCCCAAATTAAACACCAATTCTTAATGTAAGTATATAGGTAATTTACCCTAAATCAAAGATCTATAAACTGAATATGACACAGAGAATAATGCAAAACAGTTCTTGGAAACAGTTCTCTAAGGCTGGTTCAAAGAAGGAAAGATGCCTTTGGGGGAAATCTATGACCTTGCAAGGTGTGACAGGTAATGGCCTACAAGGCAGGTTAGGGGGAGCCATCAGTTGTGCCTGTGAAAATAAATGGGTACATTGTGTACAGAATTCAAGAACAATAATACAATGAAAATTTCCTCTGCTTTTTATTATAACCATGCACTAGCAATTCTAAATGATGTCAGAGATAAAATATTCCTCCCAGACAAAACACTGTTGTTGGTCTAAATTCTAAACAATCACCTGTATGCAGGCCAGACAGCTCCCACAGGCTGACTTTGACACACTACTGCTCATGAGTAAAATTCAACCAGAACAAACCAAAACACATGGGAATATCAATTCAAGGACATAGTCTCTGATAAAGTTCAACCTTTCTTCCTAATGTTTTTCCTTTTAGGTAAAACTAGGTATAAAAAGATAAAAAGCATAAAAAATATGCTCTTAAATTCACATTGTAATTAATTTAAAATATTAGAAACATTTCATTAAAATTGACAGGGAGCTTGGGTTGTAGCTTAGTGGTAGAGCACTTGCCTGGCATATATGTGGCCCTGGGCTCAATCCTCAGCACTACAAACAAGCAAAAAGCCCAAACAGTTAACTGACAGAATCAATGAACATAAATGACATAGACTAACACTAAGGTTTAAGAACTTAGAATGTAATATAAAACTTTTAGAAACCAATGGGTATTGCAAAGGACCATGACAAAGCAGGAATGTTTTATAGAGCAAAATTCTAGGAAACTTGCCAGAACAAATACAAACATTTGTGATGAAGTTGTAGTAAGGACGTGTGTGTGTGGCATTGGTATAGAAACAGGCAAAAACACTATGAGCCAAAATAAGAGTGCCAGACACAGGCCGGCTTAGATAAGGAAATTTCCATATGACAGAGGAGACATTGTAGAGCAGTGAGACAAGCATAGTTATTTGACAAATGGCTTCGGAATAGTTAGCTAGGGAGGAAGGGAGCGCCTCCCTTACACCCTACACACAAACTCAAAGGACATTTAAAGAAAAACTTCTAAAATTTTAGAAGTATTCAATAGTATCTTTATGATCTAAGGAAAGAAGAATATAAACACACACACACACACACGTACACACACACCCCACAAACCCCAAATCCTAATTTTAAAAATCCTAATTTAAAAAAGTTAAATCAGAAACAAAGTGAAAAAAAAATCTTCAGATTGGGGAAAGATATTTGTATGACTGACAAAAGTGTAGATCTCCAAATATATAAAAAGTTCCTATGGATCAATAAAAGATTTTGAAAAATTAAGTGGGTCAATAGAGAAATTACAAAAAAGACACTCTAATCTCCAGAAAACAGATAAAGATTCATATCTTTACTAACAATCAGGAAAATGTGATAAAATTCCAGGACACATAATATAAGACCTATCAGATCATCAAAAAAGTTTATGTGATGACTAAAATTCTTGGCAAGGATGTGAAATAATAGGGATCCTCATACACAGTGCTATCAATATATTGGTCAAACCATTTTTTTAAGGCAAACGATTAATATTTTGAAAAGTTGAAGACATGTGTAGCCTATAATATAATTACTTACTTCCATATTTACAACATAGAAAAATTCTCACAGAGGAACATAAGAGAACACATTCACAAATGTTTATTGCAGTAGTGTTTGTAGGTACATGAAATTGAAAGCACTTAAATGTTAACCAATAGGAGAGTGGATAAGTTATAGCATGTAAATCTAATGGAATTCTATTTAATAATCAAGTGAATTACTGAGACATGTTCATAGACACAAGGATGAATCTTACAAGTACTGAACAAAAAAATATTGTGTTGCAGAAGGCCTAAATATAATGTTATTTGTACAATGCTCAATAATATACAGAAAACTAAAATATTTAACCTACCAAAAATTATGTGAGGCATGAAGGCAAACAAAACTGATAAATGTTGATAATATCTAAAACAGGTTGATAAGTACATAAATTCATTGATTATTCTTCCTCTACTTCTGTTTGCTTGAAATTTTCTAACATAAATTTTTTAAAATGCCCAAACACATGAATATGTAGTAAACGTATAAAATATATTGGAGTGGCTAAACACAAGTTCTGGATTATAGATAACTCAAGGCTCCTGAATGCAGGCAATTAGATGGATTATTGGTGAACTTTATTTCTGGTATCTGACAGGAGGTATACATAAGTATTTATTCATTTATTCTTTATGACCCTAAGTATGTCTGAAATGCTTCATTTTAAAAAGGAGCATGGGAGAAGGACATATTATTGAATGAAATGTTCAGTGAAATTGGTCCTATGGAGAAAACACAAGTTTATTGGCATAGAAATATCTAGATAATAAATAATACTTTGAGAAGTCTCCTCTGTGTGGACATTCATTCTAGATAACAGCATGCTTATTTCTGACCAATGAACTTTCATAAGCCAAGTAGAATCCAGTGAATGATTGATTATCCATGCTCTTTCTTGTGTTGCAGACACTTATGTTTAGAAAGATGGAGTCCCATTTTGCAAAGGGGAAATATTTGGTAATACAGTCACTTCTGATAACATGATAGGCATAATGTGTACTTGATGAGTGCATGTCTCTATTGTGAGAATTTGCAAAACAAAATCATACAAATGTGTGCTGGTTGTTAAGGGCCATATCTGGTAAGAAACTGTAAAAAACACAGCTGAGAAGACCTGCTCATTTGTAAGGTTTGTAAGCAAGAATGAAAAGAAACAGTTCAGTTATTTGGGGTCCTTGAGTAAGTGGAAATCCAATATAGTAAGAGGTAAACAGTAAAAGACTTTAAAATTGAGCCCACTACAAAAAACAATGAATAAATGGAAGCAACAACAAAAAAATCTCCTGCACTTTGACTTGTTAAGTCTTTAATCAAATAAAATACCTCAGGGCAAAGATCAAACGAAGGTCTTGAAACCCAGTCATCTTTCCATTTGGAAAAATGGCTCAGGTAAAAGAGCTTAAGGGCTCAGCTCTTCCACCAAATCCAAATAGACTCAAGGTATTTACCACCTCATTCAACTGGAAGAGGTGTGGGCACAAGAATGCAAAGAAATGCAGTTGATCTGAGAACAATGCTAGGCAAAGAATTGTAGCTGTAATTACTGGCATATGGAATTTATAGGGATCAAGTAAGTTAGAAGCCAACAAAGTTTTAAATGTTATATTGGCAAAGAATAAAGTATTTGAGAGTGATAGGGTTCAGAAAGAATTATTGAGCACTTGACAAGAAGTGGGCTAAGAAACCTGCATTTTCCCTAGCACACATTTTTAAATGAAGTCAAGAAAATACAATGTTTAGTCAGCTTGTGCATTGCTGACAATACCTGACAAGAACAATTTAGAGGATGAAAAGTTCATTTGGGGCTTACGGTTTCAGAAGTCTGAGTCCTTAGAAGTCTGACTGTATGAGCTCTCTCTCTCTCTCTTTTTTTTTTTTGCATACAATTCTTAATATACCTTTATACCACCATTTATCATATCTCTGTTTGTATATAAGGTATGTTGACACCAAATTCACATCTTCATACATGTATTTTGTATAATGATGACCCTCTCCTTCCACCATCCTAGTTATTCCCCTTCTCCCTCCCTTTCCCTCCCATCCCTATTCCCTATCTAGATGTAATTTTCCTCCCATGCTCTCCCTCCCTACCCCACTTTGAGTCACCCCCCCTTATATCAGAGAAAACATTTGGCATTTGTTTTTTTTGGCGGGGTGGGGGGGATTGGCTATCTTCACTTAGCATAATCTGCTCTAATGCCATCCATTTCCCTGCAAATGGCACGATCTTATTGTTTTTTAGTGCTGAGTAATATTCCATTGTGTATAAATGCCACATTTTTTTTATCCATTCATCCACTGAAGGACATCAACGTTGGCTCCACAGTTAAGCTATTATGAATTGTGTATAAACATTGATGTGATTGTGTCCCTGTGGTATGCTGTTTTTAGGTCCTTTGGGTATAGTCCAAGAAGAGGAAAAGCTGGGTCAAATGGAGGTTCCATTCCCAGCTTTCCAAGGAATCTCCATACTGCTTTCCAAATTGGCTGCACTAATTCACTGTCCCACCAGCAGTGTATGAGTGTACCTTTTCCCCGAATCCTTGCCAACACTTGTTGTTCCTCTTCATAATGGCTGCCATTCTTACTGGGGTGAGATGGTATCTTAGAGTAGTTTTGATTTGCATTTCTCTGATTGCTAGAGATGACGAGCATTTTTTTGTATATTTGTTGATTGATTGTATATCCTCTTCTGAGAAGTGCCTGTTCAGGTCCTTGGTCCATTTATTGATTGGATTATTTGTTTTTTTGGTGCTTATCTTGTTGACATAATTTGGTATGAACATACTTTATATACAGAGTTACAAAAATTGTGCTGTGAATGAATAATTATGAATGTAATGCACTCCACTATTGTCATGTTTGTAAAAAATAAATAAAAAAGAAAGAAAAAATAAAATAAAGGAATTTTAAAAAAAAGAAGTCTGACTGCATTACTATGAGACCAAGGTGAGGTATCATGGGGAAGGGCTGAGTAGATAAAAGCTATTAAGCTCTTCTTGGGTTTAGGAAGAAGAGAAGGAGAGAGAGAGAGAGAGAGAGAGAGAGAGAGAGAGAGAGAGAGNGTGAAATAGAGATCTGGGGGGGAGAGAGAGAGAGAGAGAGAGAGGGAGGGAGGAAAGGGCAATAGGGAAAATGCACCCTTTCCAGGACACAACCCCTCAACCCATCTCCTTCAGCCATGTCCTATAAGCATACAGTTACCACCTAGTGCATTTAAACTAGGATGGACAGATTAGGTTATAGCTCTTACAATGCCATCATTTCATCTCTGCTCATTTCTGCATTAAAACAGATTAATACAGGGGCTGGGGTTGTGGCTCAGAGGTAGAGCGTTCACCAAACATGCGTGAGGCACTGGGTTCGATCCTCAGCACCACATAAATATAAAATAAAGATATTGTGTCAAACTATAACTAAAAAAATAAATATTTAAAAAAAATAAAACAGATTACTACAGAAGTTCTGGAGGGATGCTTTGTATCTAAAACATAACATTCCTCCCCTGGCCCCCCAAAGCTCATGTCCATCTCAAAATGCAAAATGCATTTAGTTTACCTCTAACAGTTCCATACTCTTAAAAGTTTGTTCAAGTCCAAGTCTAACTCCAATGCCCAAGTTCAAGTCCAAAATCTCACTGGAAACTCAAGGCAAAGGCTTGGTTGTGAACTCTTATAAAAATTAAAAGCAAGTTACATATATTCCATATACAGTGGCACAGGGTAAACATTCCCATTCTCAAAGGGAGACTAGGGACATAAAAATAAGAATTAGCGTTAAAATAAGACTGGAACCCATCCAGGCCAATGGGTCTTATAATTCCATATACAGCATCTAGGACACAAGGCCATGAGATATGCCCTCCAAAAGGCTTGGGCAGCCTTGCCTCTTTGCCTTGCCAGTGGGCTCTTTCAGCCTGGCTCTCTTTGCAGCCAGTAGCTTTTCTCAGCACACAGCCTGCATTACTGGCATCTCTTAATTCTTGGGGTCTCCATTCCAGCTTCAGGTTCACCTCCACACCATCATGCACAGCCCTATCAGAGGCAACCCACAGGAATCCAACCCTGTTATACTTTGCTTGGCCTCTTAGGCCTTCCTTTAAAATCTCACTGGAAGCCTCTATGACCCTTAATGTTAGCATTCTTTATTCCTGCAGAACCATCACCCTGTGATGACACCAAGTTCAGCTATCAGCATGGTTGAAGCAGTCTTTGAGTCCCTACACAGCTCAGCATGGTAAAACAACTTCCTAAACCCTCCAACCCTGTCTAGTGGAAGCAGGACACCTCTATAATCTCTTCACAAAAGAATTTTCTCTTCTATATCTTGAAGCCAGTAAGGTCTTGCAAATTCCTGAGATGTCCTCAAGCTATCATTTATATTGTCTCATACAAAGTGCTTAGCATCTCTTTAGGGACCATAATCTCTTAAATAAGCACACCTTCCTTGACCCTAGCTTTACAAGCACTTTTTCTGGCTAAACTGCTAGTTTTTAAGATACTTTAGCTCTGTTTTCTGCTCCTATTTCTCACAGTAAACCTAGCTAAAATCAAGTAGCAATATTTGTGCCACTGACTGAATGCTGTGCTACCCTGGTATTTCCTCCACCAGATTAATTAATCCATAACTTTTGAATTCAGTTTTACACAAAGTCAGGACATGGGCAAAAAGTAGCCAAGTTCTTTGCCAGAATATAATATGAATGGCCTCTACTCAATTCCAAACAGAGTGCTCATTTCCCTCTGAAAACTCCTGAGCACAGTCCTCATTCCTGTTAGCATTCTGGTCTTCTGAGCTGCTGCCACAATCTCCCATTAAGCTCCAATTATAATATTCTAAAGCTTTTTCAGCTTTCATCTCCAAACTTTTCAAAATTCCTCCCACAAACCAGCTCCAAAGGCTTCTCAACCACATGGTTAGGTTAGTCATAGTAACCACCCCACTTCTTGATAACAATTCCTGTTTTAGTCAGCTATTGTGTCATTGTGACCAAAATACATGATGAGAACAACTTAGAGGAGGGAAAATGTATTTAGGGCTCATGGTTTCAGAGGTTTCAGACTACAGGAGGCCAACTCCATTGTTCTGGGCCCAACATGAGGCAGCATATCATGGTGCAGGGACCATCAGAAGAAAGCTGCTCCTCTCATGGTAGAGGTTAGGAGGCAGAGAGTGTGAGAGAGGGGAGGGGCCACAGGAAGGATGCATTTGTCCAGCGCATGTCCCCTTGTGACCCTCCTCTTCCAGTCACATAGTCAGTTACCACCCAGTCAGTACATTCAAACTAGGATGAACTGATTAGGTTATAACCCTCATAATCCAATCATTTCACTTTGGTATATTCCTGTATTAACAGGAGATTTTACACCTCATATCTAAACCAAAACAGATAATGAAAAGGAAAAAAAAAAATTCTCCCTGAAGGTGGAGCCAGAAGTCCCAGAGATCAAGGACCAAGTGAGCTCTTCCAAGAGAGCAGAGGCAGGGATTAATCAAGGTAGCAGGCTCATTAAATATCGGCTTAGAAGGAAGTCAGAACTTCTCGGGATCAGAAATTTATTTCCATTTTCAGTCATTGGATGTGTGAATGCCAGCTAGCTTTCTACTTTTGTTGATAGATTTCCAGAGCTAAGGGAGCAACTTCTAGACTTGATAGACTGAATACCATGTATTACCCTGAGATTCTGCACTTTGTACTGGATGCTATGAATGGGAGACTTTGGGGCTATCTCTCTTGGAGAGGAGTATTAAATAAAAAATTTTAGACACCAATTCAAAATGGTTTAATTGAACAAGGAGTGATTTGAGTATTGGGCAGCTCACAGAATCAGAATAGTTTCTGAGAGCCTCTGGAGCCACCACATGGCTGGATAACATTTGTAAGCAGACAAAGGGAAGTTATGTGCAAAAAAAGTGGAAATGATATACAAAGGTAGCTGGATTTGTTGAATCTTGGTGTTGGCCTTATTTGAACAAGGTTTGAATAGTGATCTAAGGTTGACTAATATGGGGCTGCTATGATAGGCTGAGGTTTGGCGACGTCTTGCAAGGGTTAGTTATAATCTGTTTACAATCAAATTAGGCTGCACTTCACTATGTGCAAAGAAACCTTGGGGCCAATTGTATAGTATGTATGGAGACAGCTTTATGCCAAACTCAATTCAACTTAGGAGGTGGGTGTAATTGTAATATCTGTGCCTGAGGGAGAGGGAACTGAATATTTGGAGAAACAAAAGGGTAGACTGTGACCAATATCCCAAGTCCTTATCAACATTTCCAGTTCTCCTTCCCCTGTGCTCTCTTCAGTGGGTGAGGTTAGATGACTGGTCCTTAGTGGGGCTATGTCTATGAGGGAAGAAGCATGACTTACAGGCCCAGAGCACATAGGGGTTGATGCATAGTTTTCCATCCTTTCCTTTTCTGGTGAACCAAAGCTTTTGGTTGAGATAGAGGTACCATAAGATGACTGCACTCTGGAAAACTGAGCTTACCCTGTAGAGGACGTCTGTCCAAGATGTCCTAGGATACATGTGGACTTCACAGAAATAGACAAACACTGTGTTTTACCACTGAGATTTGGGGGGTTTTGATAATATTATTTGTTCATGAAGATACATTTATTTTTACTGTTCAGTACTAATTAATTACATTCATACATAGGAACATATATACATTCTTTCTCTCTACTGTAATTTCTTCATTCATGAATTTAACCAGCTTGTGAATCAAAAATATTCAGGGGAAAATTACATCTTTATTAAACATATTTAGTATTTTTCCTTGTCACCATCCCCAAAATAAATATAAGGAATTTTTTCATTGTATTAGGTATTATAAATAATCTAAAGATGATTCAAAGCACACAGAAAGATGTGCATGGGCTATTTGCAAATACTATATCATTTTACATAAGGATCTTGATATTTGGGTAGCCATGGGGACATCCTGAGACCAATCACCCATGGATACCGAGGAACATCTGTATCTGATGGATTAAATAGTTAGAAAAGTTCAAATTTTAAAACAAGAAAACATGAACAAATATTTAACTTGCTCTAGTGAAGAGGGATTTTCTAAACATACTGTGGTAGAAAACAAAACATTGATTGCAAATAATGTTATTTATTTATTTATTTTTGCAAATAATATTTTAAATATCAAAAAATATCGTAAACTAAGTGAAAATTAATAACATGCTGGGAAAATGTTTATGCAGTAAAGAGTTAATGTCTTAATATTTAAGAAGCTCTTAAAATGATTAAGTTGAACTACTACCAACACATACATACAAAAAGGACAAAATAGGTGATCTTATAATTCTTGTAATTCATGAATATTGAAATACTGACAGGTACCTTCCGAAGACACTAGCATCTTTGGAACCAGTGATTAAGGGCACGTTTGAGTTCCTTGCTCAAACAACAATCACATGACATTGCCAACACTGCCCCTGGAATGCAAATAAGCACCCTGAAAATGTTGGGTATATGAGAGTGTATACATACATACATACATATTTATAAGCGGTATGATAATGAATGACTTTGGATTTTAACTTTTTAATATTTTCCTGCATGTCCAACTTTCTTTAATAAGAATTTATCATTTTTAAAAATAAATAAAAATACTATATATATATTTTGCAAAACAGTTTTTGGGCAGATTAAACCCAGGGCCTTGTGCATGCTAAGTGAGTACTGTATCACTGAACTACACCCCAGCCCCCAAATACTATGTATATATTTTATGAAGCAAGAGATATATCATTGGTCTTCTAGTCACAAACCACAGAATCCTAAAGATAACAATGAATGTCTCCAACAAGCTCTTGTTTAGAAATCCGTTGGTTGGATGGCATGATCTGTAAAGGGATCTAACCTTTTGGGAGAGTGACATAAATAATTATTCCCTTTTATGATACAAATGCTTTTGAAGAACAGCTGCAGTCTCTATTAAGAAAGCAGTATGCCCCTATGAGATTTACCCATCCTTAAGATTAATATCATATTTAAGGAAGCCTGAGTATTTTTCTACCTTGTAATCGTACATGAAGAATTATTTTGTGCTGTGCCACAGGTTAAATGCGTATCATGAAATTCACTTTCCTCCCTACTGCCATTTCTGTCACTTAATTCAATGAAAGTCCACAAAAATACAGTATGACTCAGAATATTGGCGCTGCGGCTAAGCAACAAAAGTTCATTCAAAATTGATTTTCTTTCAGGAATCCTTGATATTCTTCATTCCAATTGTTCACCTCAACTGTAGGGCTTGGTAAACACTTAAGGAAGTTGCCATGCACTGCAGCCTGCCGGAGACATGAAGGAATGTAGAGCAGGATAATCACAACATCATCAACCCAATTCTCCAAGGTAGCTGGCCAATAATGCTGTTCTAATTGAATAACTTATCCACAGCTATTTCCCCTGGGAGAGCCGAAGGCTGAGCTTCGGCAAAGAGGCAGATGGTGCCGCATATACAATGAAACCTGTAATTTTCTCTTGCCATTGGACATGTTAACAGTGGGCTGTTTCTGCTTATTCTTTAATATTTTATTTTAATAGTCCCTTCCCAAATTATAATGTGTCATGAAACAGCCAAAGACGGATTCAGTGATACATATCATATTTAATTTATCATACCTCTAGCTCACCGAACAACTCACTTGGTAATCAGCGGCAGTATATGTCAGAGTCAGGTGCAAACTGAAATGAAAATGACAGAAAAGAACTCAATTAAAACCAAAAGGGGAGATGAGTCTTTAGGGTGGCGCGGCATTAACTAGCAGCAACGTATGGAATATCAAATACGTTTTAATTCTGATTTTTTTATTAAACAGTAACTTGCTATGAAATATGCACACCTAAGGTATCTGGAAAGACAATGGAGAGGTTCTGTCTCCTGCTGTGAGATTGCTTCAACCACTGGGATTTGCAAAGGGATGAAGGTCCCTGTGGCTGCTTGATTTTTATCCTCTGGTAGCAGCCAAAGTTGGAAAAGACAGAAGTGCAGGCTTAAAGGGCAAGCAAAGAGAGCCCATCAGTGGTCTAACAACGCGACAGATGACAGGCCCAGAGGCGAACCAGGGCCGCCAGCCCATCATCCAGCGTGGGCTGCCAAGGAGCAGCTGCAGCAATGGAAGATCATCCAGATTTCAATGCTGAGCTCTGGCCGGGGCCAAAGAGTCTTCTGTGCCTGGAAACAGCCCATGCAGGGACCCCTTCCTAGAAAAGAGTGAAAAGGAACCAGGGTAGAATAGATGCAGAGACAGCAGACCACCCCATCATGCTTGCGCAGTGCCTTCTAGGCAGAAATCGTGCCATAAAGAATGTTCCAGTCTGCAAAGCCATGTCTCTGTGGTTTACCTAAGAGGAGGAAAGGTTTTACGGCTATAATGAGTAAATGCACCATTGCTGATATTTATCAGCAATGCCAGGACACAAGAAGAGAGCTCTGACATCTTAGGGCAGCAGCACAGGTCTGCCTGTGGTCAGGGAAAAAAGGAGATAAGATTGGGTTATTTTATTTGGGAAAGGTAAACCAGGGCTGCAGTCCCCTGACATGGATAATTCATGAAGCTTCTGGTTTGTATTAGACACCCAACATGCCTTTCAGAAAGAAATGACACAACAATTAATGTGTCAAATAATAATGTGCCACTTGGAGAAAGATAATTGTACCCAGCATCAGATAGTTATTAGGTCAAAGCGAATGCTCATCCTTTCAAAGCAGCAGTGTCTATTCATTCTGGCATCCTACTGTAAGTACAGTATTGTGCTCATAATCACACAGGCTGCAGCCAGGAACACTGGGTTTTATCTGATTTTTCTCCATTTGGAATAATACCCTGATGATTTCCTGCACAGCAAACTCAGTCATGTGAAACACAAATGAGTATGATGAAAGACGGATTGCTACGCATGAAGGAAGGGCTTTCTTTGTTTTTCACATAAAATAAAGCATGAGAACTGTCCCTGAGAAGGTTGGAGTATATGTAACAAAAACTATCAGACCTGAGTTTGCTCATGTGTAAAAGATAGTCTTTCCTGCTGGTGATTTAGTGTGCCAGGATATCAATCAGTCACATCATGGCCTCAGAAGTCCTTGTTCAATTTCTGGTGCCATAACTTACTTGATGTGGGATTTGGACAAGTCATTTAACCTCACTGAGATTCTATTTCCTCATTTGAAAAATAGAAATTGAAAAATCTGCTATATATTTAACTCCCGGATCTGTTGAGGTCATGAAGAAAAGAGATGAAAAGGTATTTTGTAAATATGAAGGACAATGTAAAGAATTATTAATTGATCTTATGGATGCTCCAGATTAATTAATGCTTAATGAATGATCAAACCTGTCATTTTTTTAAGCAGAGACAGTTTCACTTTCACAAAAACTAGACTTACTTAGGTCCTTAAAATTCAAAGGGCTTCAGAGGATATGAGGAGGATGCTCAAGACTGAACTAAAATACTTCTTCCAACCAAGAATGAGGAACTAAAATTCATGCTTATTACATGTACATTTACTCCTGCTTCATTTACTCAAGCATAGTTGTGGTGACATATAAAAAGAAAAAAATTAGTCGTTCTTAGAAAGAGAGAAGCACTGCATTTGAGAGAAGCACTGCATATTTTATCTTCATGGCTGACCAAGCTGGTTATTGTTAAAAGTATTTTAAATAAATAAAATATAACTATGTGTTATGTCAAATATTCAAAGTGTTCAATCGTACTTGGTGGATAAGAATAGTTTCTATACCTTGTCCTTCTGTGAGGAGTCATTCCCAAGGGATAGCTTGACTATGTGGACCATAGATGGTAAAAGGCAAATTTAAAAGAAAAATGCCAGCACCGGTGACTTGGAGTGAATGAATTATTACATACCTTACCTGTAAGGAGATATTTTTTTTCTTTAGAGAGAGAGAGAGAGAGAGAGAGAGAGAGAGAGAGAAAGAGAGAGAATCTTTTTTGTATATGGACACAACACAATGCCTTTTTAAAACTTATTTATTTATTTTTTTATGTGGTGCTAAGAATAGAACCCAGGTCCCACCTGTGCTAGGTGAGCGCTCTACTGCTGAGCCACAATCCCAGCCCCTGTAAGGAGATCTTGTTAGAGGAACTCAAACTAGTCTATAAAAAACTAATAATTAAAGTAAGTAGTCCATACTGAGACAGAGGAATATGATGAATTAACCCTTTAAAGATAAACATTCTACTAATTCAAATCACAGAATACAGGTATGTCTGTTATGAAACCACATGTGTTCCCCCCAAACCTTGTCTATTTGCAAAGAGTGCTTAAAAATTAACAGAGCTTACACAAAATAGGATTGTCAGCATGAGTCAGTGCCCCACTTGAAGACTTTTTATAAATTTCTCTTGCAACTGATAACGCATCACTTCTGCTTTTTGATATTCAATAGAAGTAAATCACTAAGTCCAGCTCCCCTTAAAGGGCGGGGAATTAGTAGCTGATCATTTGTGGTTCGTTTTTGAAGCTATTGCAGGCTGTCTCTCGGGGGTCAGAGGAGCACTAAGGTAGAGGGAACAACATAGGTGAAAAGCCTTAAGGTTGAGGTGTAAAAGCTATAAACTCCTAAGCCCATGGTCCTGGGGGTCACTGGATATTGGCAGTCACAAAGGGAGCCTGTGGTAACAAGAATGAAATCAGCATGAGCTCTGTCCTCTCTTTCTGGAGGGCAAAAGGAGGTGTTGGCAATAGTCCCATGTTTTGAGCAGCTTGGGGGAAGGGTATCAAGGAGATTCTCTTTAATTGATCGGTAATTCCTGGCAGAATTCCAAGGCATAAATTAGGCTGTTCTTCTTTCAAGCTATTACCCAGAAAATAATCATTTTATATTTGAGAATAGTAAGCAATGATATGAGCTATGGTTTTCTTAGACCTGACAATCTCTTTCAGGAAGGCAAATTAAGCTTTGGGTACAAGAGTTTTAAGCACAAATTACACCAGTACTTTGTGATGATACTTACTGGACCAGCCCCTGGCTACTGCTACCCTTCCAGTCTTGGGAAGCATCAATGGTGTAAGGTTTCGCTTGGCTTTGGGGTCCCATTTTCCATAAAACCACTAGCCAAGGAAGTGGTCTATTCTCCTGAGTCCCCATGAGCCATCTGTCCCCTGAGGTTTTCACATTACCTTTTTCTGGAAGGTCCTTTTAACACTCTAATCTCTCACCTCAACTCCATCAATTTTCATTTCCTTTACTGCACCTCCATACATGCTCATGGACCCAAGGTCACGTGGATCCGAGACAAGTGATTCTCATCCTGGGACACCACCAATCACAGGGACCTGCCCTAGACAATTATTTGGAGTTTCTGGTAATTCTAAAAGGTAACTAGGCTGAGAAACCCTAATCTTAATTTTAAGCATCCTACTCAGAAGCCACATTTTCTATTTAGCCTCGTTCTAACACTCTTCACTTTATCGACTTATTAACCTCACAGTGACCTGTAACCCATTGACATTCTTTAACAAATCATCTCTATATTCTTGAACTCTCCTTTTATGTGAAATGCTGTATAGTTTCTGCACTATGTAGCCTCTCCTGTTCAAGATTCATAATATTGTTTTTATTCTTTTGGATTGTCATACCTGCCTGGAAAATCACAACTCAGGTTAAATTAACTATCCACCTTGGATCAACACCTTGGATGTTCATGTTGGCATCCAAGAAGCAGGAAAAATCACCTGCCAGATGTGGTAAACACTTGCAATCCCAGAGGCTTGGGAGGTTGAGGCAGGAGGATCCCAAGTTCAAAGCCAGCCTCAGCAACTTAGTGAGGCCCTAAGCCACATAGTGAGACCCTGTCTCTAAATAAAACATAAAAAGGGCTGGGGATGTGACTCGGTGGTTAAGTGCCCCTGGGTTCAATCCCTGGTATGGGGGAAAAAATATCACCTAATAGTGAGGACCAGACTTGTTTCATTTTATTATCAAAAGTTTATGGGGACTGGGGATATAGCTCAGTTGGTAGAGTGCTCACTGCTCATGCACAAGGCCCTGGGTCACTGGAGGCAGGCAGGCATGCCCTTCAAGGGAATATTGGGACCCTGAGCATTTTCCTCTCTCTTCTCTCTGCTTCTTGGCCAACATAAGGTGAACAGCTCTCCTCTGGCACATTCTCCCACCGTGAGTTACTCTGCCATTACAAATCCAAAGCAAGATGGCCAAGTGACCACAGGCTAAAACCATAAACCTCCTTTTAGAAAGTTGTTTATCATCCTGTTAGGTTGTTTTTCTCAGGTATTTGTCATAGTGACAGAAAGATGACCAACATTTTTTTTCTAGTTTTTTACTTTCTTGGTTCTTCCCATTGATTATGATAATTACTTCTATAATAGGTCAAATAGACCCCCCCTCCAAAGATATTTCCAAGTCCTAATCCAGTACCTTTGAATGTGATCTTCTTGAAAACTAATAGTCTTGTTTTCAAGTATAATTAAGGATCTCTATGTGAGATGATACTGCGTGTAGGGTGGGCCCCATATCCAACAATGAGTGTCCGTATAACAGATAGGAGAGGGAAGTTGGAAACACAGAGGCCCAGGGGAAATGCCATATGAAGACACGCAGACTAGAGTTATATTGCCACAAGCTAAGGAAGGCAAGCAGTCCCCAAACATTGGAGGAAACTGGGAGAGTTTCTCCCCAATAATTATCAGAGGAAGCATGGCTCTGATATCACCTTGCTTTTGGATTTCTGGCCTCCAGAACTGTGAGTGAACAAACCCCTGTTGCTGGTAGCCTTACAGTTGTGGTCATTTGTTATGGCAGTAGGGAACTAACAAACTGTTACAACTTTCATCTCAAAACTCCAATCCCTGCACTTGTTCCTGCTCCGCTCTTCCTACAGATGATCTCATCCTGTATTTTATTAATAAAATAGATGGCACTCAGATGAAAAATCTTTCCACCAAACCTATGAACTCGCATGCATCTGTATGCTAGGTCACCTTTCTATCAGAGGCTACTTGTCCACTACTCTTTCTTGTTCAAGAATATGCTCAGTTATTCTTATTTTTGTTCTTTTACTATCATCTGTATGTACCAGATCATTTCCATTGGCTCAAAAACACAACTTAATATTGTCTGTCTTAAGGGTGTGTGTGTTTATATACATGTTTTAATTTCCTTGATATGATACCCCTCCTCTTGTTCATTTTTTCTGTTCCCACTGATATTTATACTCCTCTAAAGAGCTGTCAAGATTCACTATTCCCACTTTCTCTTTTCTGCTCAATTTAATCATTTTTTTCTTTCCATCACTTCACTGAAATACCTCCTATCAAGGTCTCTAATATCTTCAATTGTGCCAAACCCAATAGCTAGTTCTCTGCTTTCACTTTTCCAAACTTGCAGGAGTCTACCCCTCCCTCCTACCAACCCCTTCCTGCTCCAGGCCTCTACAAATCTTACCCATTATCATTGCCAGAAGAGGTTGAAATAATTGGAGAATGACATTTGCAAGTAGCTAATAATCCCAGTCTTTGTGCTTTTTGGGTGTGTCTTTTTAAAGCTTGATACAGGGTTTAGGATTAATTATCTCATTTTACTTTTATCACACTCATGTACATGAGCCAAATGTTTTAAGAGGTGAACTGAAAAGTCACAGTAATAAAAACAATTATTTTAAAGCAAAACTGGAATCTCTATTAACAGGACTCACTGATAAAACATAATTACAGAATAAGATTGCCCAATCCTGTAAGGAAACTAATTCTACATTCCTGCCCCCCCCCCCCACCATGTGTTATGCTTGCTCTTTCTTCTGCCTTTGTGGCGGAAAAAGAATGCGGATAAGTACTATGCTTAGTTCTCAGAGTAAGATTCTAAGTTGGGAATATCCAGAGTGAGGTTGGGCTATGGATGAGTTCGTGATACCAGATGTGAGACTTGAAAGAGAGTCTCATCTAACGCCAATGTTTCTACGTATTGTCCTGATATGACAAGTGAAGACTGGCAGGAATCCAGGTTAGTCCCGGAGGGAGCAGAGCTGGGAGTGAGATATGACCATGATTTGTGTCTTTGCTCATGAATATGCATTTTCCCCGGGGACCTATCCAGGTTAAAGCAAAAGAAGGAGAAGGAGAAGAGAAGGAGAAAGAGAAGGAGAGGACACAGCAACCATCACCCAACGCCATGCGGGGAAATTGGCAATTAAACCTTCCTATGCTTTCCGCTCTCTGGAGTGATCGCTTTTCCTTTGCCGTATTTCCCCCATGGGATTTCCCAGGTGCCACTGGTGCTAACTTACCATGTTCTCTTTTTCATGCCACTTCCCCACTCTCCTGCACCTGTCCATATACTTTCCAAATAACTACTTCCTCTCAAAGTCTTGCCTCAGGATGCTTTGATGGAGGTATGAAAGCCAATACATTACCTAAACTACTGGGTGTCTTGGTCCCAGAAAAGTGTGTGCTTATATTATAGGTTGAATTGTGTCCTCCCAGGTTTTATTTTTTCAGTTCTAAGGATCAAATCCAGGGCCACATATACATATGCAGGTACTCTACCACTGAGCTACAAACCCAGCAAGTTTGAAACCTTAATTCCTTAGCACCTTATTTAGACATGAGATCTTTTGAAGATGTAATTAGCCAAGATTAAAGTGAATCCCTGTGTATTAGTCACTTTTTTTCAGCTATAACCAAAAGACCTGACAAGAACAATTGGAGGAGAAAAAGCTTATTTGGTGCTCAGAATTTTAGAGGTCTCAGTCCATAGATGGTCACTCCATTGCTCTAGGCCTGAGGCGAGCAGAATGCCATGGTGGATGGGTGTGGAGGAGGAAAGCAGCTCAGGACATGGCCACCAGGAAGCAGAGAGAGAGACAGTGTGTTTCACTCAAAGGCACAACCCCAATTACCCACCTTCTCCAGCCACACTCTATTGGCCTACAATTACCACCCAGTTAATCTTTACTAGGGGATTAATGCACTGATTAGTTAAGGCTGTCGTAATTCAATCATTTCATACCTAAATCATCTTAACTTATCTTGTTAGAAATACTGAGTTGCCACAAGACATCCAACATGTGCTCAGGAATGGGTGGGCAAGGCAAATTTGTACTTCTGCAGAAGGTTGTGCCCCCTAAAGGGAATCCATTGAGAAAGCACACCTGTCAGTCTGACAGTTTTTATCCCTAATGAAGCACTGTCCCTCACCCTGACAGGAAGAGTTCAGGGGAACAATCTACTCGATTAAATATTTTAAAATTGGGGAAGGCATGAAAAAGGGCTACAGTTGTGATTGGATACCTGTTAGAAAATTGAAAAATGACTCCATTCTGACCACATCGTTTCCCAACTTAGCATGACTCCATTATACACATGAAATCTAAGTTACAGTAAACATGCCTGTGTTGAATTATAGGCTTAACTCTGAGAGAAAAGAAAACATAAATCTTAATAGTCTTACACATGAGTTTTGGGGGGATACTTCATATCTAAACCATAATACCCTAATCCAATATGACTGGGATATTTATTAAAAATGGGGGAGTAAATGGATCAAGAGACAGACATGCACACAGTTATGGAGAACACCGTGTAAATGTGAAAGCAAAGATGGGGGTTGCTATGGAAGGAATTGTGTCCTTCGAGAATTTGTATGTTGAGATCAAAACTCCCAATGTCACTGTCTTTAGAGACAGGGCTACTAAGGAAGTAATTAAAGTTAGATGAGGCTATAAATGTTGAACCCCGATCTGATAGGATTAGTGTCTGGATAAGACGACACATCGAGGGGCTAGGGTTGTGGCTCAGTGGATGAGCACTTGCCTTGCAAGTGTGAGGCTCTGGGTTCGATTCTTAGCACTGCACATAAATAAATGAATAAAATAAAGGTCCATCAACAAATAAAAAATAACTTAAAAAAAAGAAGACACATCAAAAGGATCCTTTCTATCTCTCCACAACCATCCTGTACCCTTTGCCATGTGAGGATATCACCTTCTGTGACCCACAGCCTGATGGAGCTGGGCCTCTATCGGGGTGTTTCCACAGGACAACTAGAGACTGACTCAGATCTTGGACTTGCTCCAGAGGGTAGAATTGTTTCTGCCACTGTCCAGATTTTGATTTCCATATGACATCTCTCCTGTACTTTTTAACAGATCTTGAACTTTTATTCTTTTGCTCACTTAATATGCAGCATTTATAGCAGGTTACTGTAAGTAAATGTTTTATTTTCGTTTAAAAGCAAGTAAATAAATATGATGCTCAAACAACTTTCTTTTCCTTGGTGTTCAGGAGAAATAATCCCAAACTAAACTTTTAAAGAAAGTCCTAGAAAAAAAAATGAAGTACGTTAATCAAAATTTAAGGAAAATAAAGGAACCAAATAAATAATCTAAGTCCTAGGGCAGAAAGAGCCTTGGAATTGGGATGAGAATGTTTGGATTCTAAAACTGGTTTTGCTGATACTCACCAGGTAAAGGAGTCGGTCTGTCTTCCTTACAGCCTCATTATTCATCTGCAGGGTGATGGAATTAGACTGAGAAACCTCTAAAGCACATAGGCTTCTTAAAATTCCAATATTCCTGAGATTTCTGTGACTCATCCCCACCTGTGCCAGGCTCTGCTCCTGGCAGGATTGGGGGCCATGAAACTGATGAAGTAGACCCAGGTGGGGACTGGAGTCTCTGGCTTTCCTGCCTAATTCAAATGCCAGGCCCAACCAACATCAACGCATTGGCCAGCAATGACCTCGTGGAGATTTGTCAAATGCTCAACATTTATATCCGTAGATTTTTTCATTATTATTTTCAGCTTCACTGTGCATTTTGTTTCATTTTTTTAAAAAATTGTTTTGGAACACTCTGTATTACTAGAAACTTTGACAGTATTGGCAATCGTGGTAACATTTTCCCCCACACTGTGATTTAATGTGCAGCTCATCTTTTTCCAGAGCATTACCTATTGCAGATGTGTGAGCTCTGTTTTCTCTTGTTCCAAGATCAGTTTTTCTTCCTTAGACATGAAGGACCAAAGAACTGTTTGGATTTAAAATATTCTTTCTTTTAAGGTTCTTTGGCTCTATTATCATTAAAATAATAAATTATGAGATACAATTCAATGTTCTATATTATCCTATAAAAGAGCATACTCTTTTATCTTTGAAAGAGGTGTCGATGCTGGAATTCAGAGGAGGTAGAAGATCAAAAATGAGTTATGGCACTGTGGAGCCTTCATGAAATGAAGTTTGGTTTGGGCATTAAAAGAATGTTCTTAAAGGCAGTCATGGGGGGAGGCCTTATTGGAGAAGGACTGATATGAGCAAGAGTCAAATAAAAAAATCATTGGACATGTTCAGAGATGTGTCTAGATCTCTAGTGTGGATTAGATTAAAAAGCACATGGAAGCAACTATTGAATGGGTTTTCTTTGGGGATAATGAAAATGTTTGAAACTAGATAGACTAGATAGAAGTGCTGTTTGTACAACATTGTGAATGTACTAAATGCCACAGAATTAACAAGTGTTAATTTTATGCTCTATGTTACCTCCATTAAAAATGGCAAAGGAAAACAAAGGACCTTGGAATGTAGGTCCTTATGATTTCTGCTTTATCTGGCAAGTCATATGGGGACTGTGAAGACTATAGAAGCTGAGAGATCACATGACCAACATAAAAAATATTCAAAAATAAAAAACATGGTGAGGATCAGGGGATAAATTGAATGGGAGTGTATGTGAGATGGGGAGACCAGATATATGGCTATTAAAATGGTCTACCTCGTAGGTTAAAAACCAAAGTTATCTTTTCTTGGAACAGGCTTTTGTGAAAATTTCTACACACACACACACACACAAAGCTGGAGAAAACAGTTCAATGAATTACACATACATATAAACCAAATTTAAAAAAACCATCTTCTTAACATTTGGTTGAGTCTTCCTACTATCCCTCACTCCACTCCCAGCTCTCCTCATACATACATTATTTCACGTTGGATCCTGCAGTATTTTAATGCAAACTCTAGACATCATAGCATTTCACCTCGAACAATAAACAAACAAATCTTCAAAATCCTTCCCCTTCTTTGTCTTCCTACCAGACAATTAGTACAGAAATAAGGACAAATTTTTAATACAATCCAATCTTCTCCTGATTGTATAAAATATAAGTTTGAAGAGTTGGATTGTTCTAATTAGATCTACAGAGGGATCATATATTGCATTTAGCTATCATGTTTCTTTGGTGTCTTTTATCCTACACAATAGTACACTGATACTTTTTTGTATACCACTGGTTTATTGGAGAAAATGTGTCTTTGTCTTCCTGAATACCCTGCATTCTGAGTTTGACTGTCTGCTGCCAAATGATCCCATCTCAGGCCAGGGGAAAATACTTCAAGTTGGATCCTCTTTCCTATTGACATGAAGATGGTGCTGAGAGACAATAATCAAAGAGCTGGAATGTTCATCGTTACTGGTTGTTATTGCTTTTAGGTATTTTCAGAGGACAGAGCTAAATATGTATATCTATATGAGAGAAGACAATGCACAAATTTATGATTTGATTTTTAACATCAAACTTAAGATAACATGGTTTTATTTAACTGTTGAATATTTGTATTTATTGTTCTCATGTTGAAAATATTAACATTTAATTTAGTTAATGAGATTATTTATTTATAAAATGACTTTAACATAGCCATAATATTCCTACTAACAATAAGACTACTGAAGAAAGAAGCTTACACCTTAATTTCCAGGAGCCATCTTGGATATCCTTTCTTCAATATTACTTTCATTGGTGATGTGCCAGTCCCCGGTCACTTACTTTCAAATGCCTGTCAAAACTGTCTTTCCATTTCCACACCTGTTCTCTTTGCTCTAATTGTTTATCTAATTCTTCTGAACCAGATTATTTTAACAGTTTCATAATCTGTCCCTGTCCCACCCAATCTACCCTTCCAAGACAGTGCTTCCATTTCTGTCAGAGTATATTTCTGAAACAGATTTGATGCAAACAAATAAGCAAAAACAAACAATCTTCAGTGACTCCTCATTATCTGCATAATGGAATCCAGACTCCTTTCCCTCCAGGTTAAAGTCCTCCACAGGGTAACACAAACTCAACAGCCTGCACAGTTTCCAGTTTCCAGAACTCCTGCTAGGAGCTCTGCCCCTGTGGATAGAGAACTCAGTACTCCTGTGCGCCCCTGCAGGAAGGCTCTGGATACAGGAGGGACTGGGAAAGGTCCAGTCCCACAGGCCTTTGGAAAATCACTTGAAAAGACCTCATTAAATGCCTCTTTTTTCATCCTTAAATCTCTCTTTAACCATTTCCCCCCATCATTTGACCCTCTTTCTAAGCATATTTAATCTTGCTAACTCTTACGAATCTTTTTCTTGAACTTTTTAAATAGAAACTTTACATTTTATCTGTTTCCTACACAGAATAATTAGCTTACACCTTGACACTTGTATCTGTAAAACCACCAGTACATGTAGTAAAACAATGGTATTTCTTGGTATTAGGACTTATTATCCCACAGTTTAGCAGCCATATTTTACAATTTAAATATCTTTTTCCATTTCATCCACGCTTCAATGATTTATTTATATTTTATACAACTAGTTGCTCAGATATCAAAGAGCTCTCTTTTTCTTCTTTAACACGTAACTTTAAACTGCCTTGCTTATGTTTTATTCCAAGATTATACTACACCCCAGCGAGACAAAAATTCACTAACTTCTTTCTTTTTACTTGTATAATTTAAAACTTCTTGAATAATATAAAAATTTATACAGACCAATATTCCAATTGTCATTCAAAATTATGCTTGCATGCCATCTTCTTCATGATTTTTTTTTTCTATTCTGATTTCTATCCAGCACGGAGAATTCCAGGAGTTCATCAATGTCCCATTTTAGTCATTTGTGTCATTATGCCTAGAACTATAATTTGCCTAGGTCTACATATGTCTTCATTGTTAGGATACATTTTACTCAAAGGGAGGCCTTTTCTTATACACATTAATGTCACTCAGAAACTTAATAAATTGTAACTTGAAACACATAATGCAATTTACTATTACCCTGATTTAAATAATCTACTATTATCCTTGTTCTCATTATATTTTCCAGAATTTAATAAGAAATAATGTAAAAGAAGAAAAATGGGCTTTGTTGATAACCCAGTACATTTTACAGATCCTCTCACCACATAAACAGCATATTTCCCCAACTTTGCAATCAATTGCATGGTCACACTTGTTTCTTTTTGCTGGTTCAATGGAGAACCGACTGCCCCCATGTTATTTCTCTGTACATGTCTGTGCTTTTTAACTCTTCCCCATGTTCTGATTATTAATTGTCCTTTCATTTGAAATTACTGTGACTAGTGACAGTTCCTGAAAAATCACTCCTTTACAAAAGAAGAGCTTATGTATTGGAAAACTGTGTTCCACCCAACAAACTACCGATATGCATTATGGAACTGAATCTTATTGAATCCTCCCTGAAGTGTGTATGTGTGCTTGGGCGGGGTACATTGCAAGGCATTATCATTCAAGTCAGGTACTCAGAGACAAATAAAAGAAAACAGGACCAGTTGGTACCTGAGGAAGTGTGGGTTGTATACAGATGTGCCGAAAAAAAATCACACATAAAATAAACTGTTAATAAATGTAATTATTCCACTGCTTCCTCTTGTAAGTCCTTTCCTTAGGGAACTATAAAAAAGCCAGATGCTGATCTGGGAAATGTCCCAAAATTATTCTTTTGAAAAATATTAACACACTATTACAAAAGGTCTTGCCTGGAATTATACTGAAACAGCTCTGACAACTACCAATGTTTACAAGCAACGGCATATTGGAGCAAAAGTTATGATTTGAGAGTGACCACTTTACAATGGATTAGGAGTAATGTGAGCTTTAGAATTGTTTTTACATCTGACCCCATTTCCAAAGACACAGACAGAGCTCTTCCTATGATTGGTGGTGTTAAACATGAGAGAGGTGTTATTTGGGTTGTTCCTAGTGTGATGTGGCTGTCCAGCCCCTCTACCTCCACTGGGGCAGCGATTGGTAGTGAATGTCATTATTGCTGCATCCACAGATCCTAGGCAAACAGTGTCGTGGCGCCTGCCCTTCTCTCTCTGCTGAGTAGTAATGAAACTTGTGGATTTGATTTGAACTGAAAGGTGGAGGGAAGAGGATACCGTTTCTCCTTTCTTGCTAAATGCAGGAGAATTCCTCTGTGATCACAGGGCTATGGTGGTGAAATCAGGCAGGGGTAATGCTGAAGCACACCTGTCACTTTATGAAGCTCAGCATTCACTGTTTTTATGGTAGCAATTTTAGCATCTGGTTTAGTACCCCGACAGAGTAAGAACTTACAAATGTTTTTGTGGATTAGAAGATTTTGAATTTTAAAGAAGACCATGGGCTTACTAAATGGAAGAAAATGGTAATATCAAGCTTTGGTGCCAGAGGAGTTTTGGGAATGGAATTTTTAAAATGAGAGGACATAAGAATTCTAACATCAATGGCCCTATGCACATTGGAACTAGATCTATGCTGCACAGTAAAAGAATTTATAGTGTGGTTTGACTTTCCACCAAAAGATCAAAACATAAGGGTAGGCATAATGGTATGTCTATAGTATGGGATATGATGATATGTCTAACTCTTTTTCCATTATGCAAAGGAAATATATTATGAATGGCAAGAACCTTATGAAAACACTAGAAAGCTAAAGTAATGGTCCTGTGAAATGAACCACCTGGTTCTTATTAAGAACTAACCATCCACCAAATTATCTTGGGTTCTATGTAGTCTAGTGGATTTGGGGGAACAAAAGAGTTACTTAAGTATGTTTATAAAATGTACTGTTGGATGAAGAAAAAAGTGAAATGTAATGAGTGGTTTTAATCTGAAAAACACACAGGCTATTTTTGCCACGTGGTGACTTAACCTGTGTATGACTCCAAAACCATTCTTGAAATCATGTGGTGAGTACTTTTAGGGTCAGAAGCCAATCCTACTTAATTAATTAGGTGGAGGATAACTATGCATACTCAACAGAGTTCAAGCTAAGAGGGAGAGATATTTCACTAGTGCTCAAGTACTTCTAGTCTGCGTGTAAGAAGAGTTCTAAATTCAGGAGGATGCTCACTAGATACCACAGTGAACCATGAGCAGTTTGCTCGGTGCATAAACAAAGACCAAGACAAAAGGTAAGGGAGACACTGTCTCTGAATTATCACTTCAAATCTTGCTCATTTGCCCAAGTTGAAAATATTTTTATGCTGTTGGTGTGTTGAACTGAGATTCCCCACGTCTGCCCTTTTTAGGCTTCTATAGAATTTTCCATTTTAGAACTTGCTACAGTCATATACTTAGTTTACTTGTGGATTTTCATTCCCTAAAAACCCATCATGTGGTTAAAGGAAGGTTCTGTCTTGGATTTCTTTGTATCCCCAACACTGAGGTCGGTGGCTGATATCAACAAAACACACAGCAGTTTAGAATTGTCCGAATTCCCTATGACACCGCAATCTGAAGACCAAGTAGGGTGAATACCTGTGAACTTTAAGGTTACGATTTATTTCCTTCTATTGGAATAAATTATAATGGAGAACTGAGTTTGGAAAACCACTAAACTCTTCAGCTAATTATATAACTTGCAAAATTTTCACTTGGATATAAGAAAATTCATAGATACACCAATTGAAGTATTTTAACTCTTTGAGATGGGAGGAAAACTTAATATACTTTCCAGAGAACTGCACAGGCAGTGGAGAATGGAGATTATCCTGTCTTTAGGAGGAGTCTGAACAACAAGAACTGCTTTAGGGAAGCTGGGAGGGTGTATAACTACATTTACTGTTAGCTCGGTATATGTGGATTTTTGTTTGAGATTTGTATCTTATACCTATAGTCCATAGCAGTTGGATGAATAGGACTTTATTCTGGAGTAAAGAACATGTTTAGAAAGACAAATGAGGATATTTTCACCTAAGTGTGATATTAAAAGACTGAAATTATCCAAAGAAAGACTGTAAAAAATTAAGAGAGCAGGAGGTAAAAAGAGTTTTTGTTTTTGTTGTTGTTAAGTCCCCAAATTTCTTTAGTGAGGGTTGCTGAAGAAAGATCCCAAGAGGATCAGATGGAGCAGAGGAGGAGATGGAGATAGTGAGGTATACACAATGGAGGTAGGAAGGTGTCACAGAGGGGACTACTAATGATACTAATGATGGCGATGATGACGATGGTGATTGTGCAGGAGTCGTTGGCAGGAGCTGTGTTGGCATGTCACTTGCACCAAGCCATTTCATCCTCCGAGCAAATAATAAGCACTAGTATTATCTACATTTTACAGATGTGGGAATTGTCACTTTTCCAGTTGCACAGCTGAATAATGAAGAATGCAGGAACAAACCGAAGCAGGCTGACTCTAGAGCCTGAAGATACAGGACTTGGAATAAAGTTGAGGGAAACTTGTCTCTTTCCCTGAACCAGGAGGTCACCAGATATGTGTATCAGGGCCTATCATGGACTCTTCTTCAACATTTAAGCTACTCATGAGAATATTATAAAGTCAACTCCAATGTATTCTAATAGTTCAAATAAAAATGCATATTAAAAAGACATACCAGAAAACAAATAACAGATTTCCAAGTAAGGCCATAAATGCTCTCTTAACCTATGATATAGCAGTTGTATAGCTAATTGTTCATTTCCACTTCTAATAGACGTGCTTATAAAAGTTTTATTTTTTATTTCTTCCTTTCCTATATCTACCATCTCCTGTTTTCTTGTTCTACACTGTGTGTGTTTGTTCCTGGTTTAACAGCATAGCAGTGTAGCCATCATGTATATATAATTGTTTCCATAGAACATTCTGTGGCTGTGGTGTGGTCAGATGGGATTGTGGCAGCTCATAGAAGACCCAATATTTCTTTGCACAGTCACATTAGACACTAGTAGACCGACCCAAGGAAAGTGTAACCAGCCAAGTAAGTAACTAACTGTGTGTTTCTCTGAGCACACACTGAGCAAGATGCAGGAGGGTCATTTGAGGGTAAATATCTCACCCAAAAGCTGTGTGTTGCTCTATCCCGGCACCTGCATGTTATGTATTCAAAACTCAGGAAAGGGTTGTAATATTTTTGTTTTTTTTTAAACTCAGAAATATAATGTACAAATCACAAAAATGGGAAGTTATACTCTGTGTATGTATGATATATCAAAATACATCCTACTGTCATGTGTAACTAAAAAGAACAAATAAAAAAATTTAAAAAAGAAATATAATGTACACTTCTGAAAAATTGATCGTTTGGCTTCTTGCCTGTTCTAAGTATTGTAAGTATACTTAAAAACTGTCTCATTAGAAAAAGGAAAATTAGAAGGGAAAAAAAAAGCTAGATTCTTCCACCTTCTCCATCACCCTGTGGCCAATAAGAGAGCAGACTAGAAAAGTACCAAAAGTGCTTCAGTATCGGGGAACCTAGGCATGCTTGTCTAGTAGGTAAATGTTAAATGAGCACCAAAATGGAGCTATGCACTAGAAGAACCTTGTGTTAGGCTGACTCAACAAATGATGTTTCGGCAGAAAACTGATAAAAGGCAAAGACTGATCAGTACTTATGATGAGACTGAAGCTTAATGTCTCCATTGTTGACTTCAGGGCAGAGTGAGATCTACATTACCTTCACATGCTTAGCATCCACCCGCCTGCTTTAAGTCTGAAAAAATGTTTGCAACAATTAACAGCTTAAACCACGAATCTTCCAGCTAGGTCCCCTGGGCAACAGACACTGTTCAGGCTTCCCTCCAAGGCAGATGAGGCGAGAGAGAAAGAGGGTGCCTGCAAGCCAGGCTCAGCCCCTACCTGATTTCACCCTACAGCCCTGCTTTTCTCTCTTTGATCAGTTTATACATCATGTTTAAAGACAAAGATTGCAATTGATAATAGCAATGACGATGATAGTCCTGAAGATTATAATCCAGTGTTTTAAACCATCATACATCTTTGAGGAAATTTTTTACTACCTAATTTCACTTAAAAACTAGCTATACTGGGGCTAGAGTTGTGGCTTAGCAGTAGAGCTCACCTAGCATGTGCAAATACCTGGATTTGATCCTCAACATAACTAAAAATAAAATAAAGATATTGTGTCCAACTACAACTAAAAAACAAACAAAATATATACTTTTTTAAAAAACTAGCTACCTTGTAAAAGCTGGGGACAGAAATATTTACTTACAATTTCTGTTCAATGAGGTTATCTTGATATTGACAAAGATCAACTGAGATCACTTAGATTTGATTTCGATCTGTAGAAGTATCTGGTGGTGACATTTTTACTTAGGGTTTTCACAGGACAACTGCAGGATTCGTTGATGATAATAAAATAGCTCACGGTATGAACTGCATAGTATTTCACTTGTAATCCTTTTAGGTGTGTTAGGAATATAAACCAGGCAGAAATATAAAATAGGGATGGGTGTGGTTTAAGGACATCAGGCCTCAGAGACAACCCTTGGTAAATTAAGTAACCTCAAGTTCCTCATCTTTAAAATAGTGACCTGAATATTGACCTCCCGAGGTTGTGGGGATGACAGGAGGGATAAAAATTGCCTTATGTCACAGCCCCTCATACCAGCTGCCATCTCTTTCCACCTGTGGGCAGAGGTAGGAAAAGTCTTGTTTCTGTTATGTTGTGTGGCTCCCTAGTTTTTCTGAATCAGTATTTGTGACATGTATCCTTGGCTCCATATTCTGGTGGCCATATTGGATGTACTAGTTCTTGGTGTTAATGTGAATATACTAGTATAGCAAATTGAGCAAACTCTTGTTCATAGCCGGGCAAGGAGCCAGTTTTGAAGTTCAGTTGTCCTGCCTCAGTTATATGGAGTTTGTCAATTTTATATGTCTTTCTCTTTCTGTCCCTGACTTCCTTGCACATATTCCTGTCTTCTTTCACAGGAATGATTATCTTATGTAATCTTTTTCAGAGGTATCGGACATTATATTCTCCTTGTTACAAAAAAAAATGAGCTTCTTGCACTTTGCAAGTTAGGATATACCTTAAGGATGGACAGCTATATGGAAGACTCTTTTCCATTATTCAAAGCCTTCTTCTGTGGAAATATCTGTTTTGCTCAATAGATGATAAAACTATTAGGCTGAACCATGACTAACCAGTTTGAAAGAATGCAAAAACATATTCAAGAATCTACCATGTTCTTGCTGCTGGTAAACATTTTCACACCCATTATATCACTTAATCTAATTTATTCTTCTGGATATTCCATGGGAAAAAAAATAGGGGTTATATAGTAGAGTAGCGATGGGGAAAGGAAGGCTCAACTACTTTTTAACTCTTATGACCCCTGCTTATTTCAGATTTTGTTGCTTTTAGGTGAATGAAATGGTCTTTGATAGTCAATACCTGGAAAATATGTACTTATATCATAGAAAGCACAAGAATAATTATGAAGTCAGCATGCATCATATTATTAGAATAATATTGAATGCTAATAACAGACATTCCTATTTATGCAAACAGGACATGATGTATGTGTAACATGTCCATCCATTTGAACAATGGGCTCAGATTGCGGATAGGATCTGCCCAAGCCAATTCTTAGCAGTGTAAGAACCACTGGTGCTAAGATACAACCTCAGGTGGGCTGGGATTTTCCAACAGAGAGGATGTGACTCCTTTATAAGAAAAAAAGTGACACCATTGTTAAGTTTTAATATTTTGAAATTTTCTTATGCACAATGGAGAAATATACTTACCAACAGGAAGCTTGATAATTTATTCCACAATCACATCATTCAGTCAAATTAACGGCTCAAAAGTCAACTTAATCATATTTAAAGAAATGTTTTAAAATCAGGCCTCTGGAAATTTTCACATTTAAAATCACTGGTGTGGCTCAAAGATGCAGATATCCTGACAAAGAACATTCTTTTGCTGTTTTTCTTTGACTTCCCTCCAGGTCATTTCCATAGATTCCAACCTCTCAGTGAACAATTCTTCTTGTCAAAAAATAAGCAGTCCTCTCCCCAACCACACCCTGCCTGCAGTTGGGGGCATCCAAGAGTCCTGTCATTAGGAGCTATGGAATGCAGTCCTGCCTGGCATTCTCGGCAGGAAACGTAAGAGAAGCAGAAAGACCCAGGCAGTGATGAATCACCTCTCCCTAACTTTCAGCTCTGTGGAGCCAGGTTTCTCTTGCCTGAGGCAAGGTGGCCTCCCTTCATCAGTACACTTCAGATTGAGGAGCTGCTTAGAGTACTGGGAGGTGCACTGAAAACAGCAGGAAAGTACTGAAAGCATAATTATGGAAAGGTTAAATAAATACCTCCCTCCTTCTCTCCCTCCCTCGCTCTCTTTCTCTTACCTTAATGCTATGAGGGGTTGCATTTGGAGCCAAACAAGTGTTCCCACTCCTCCAACACATAGTAGGCCAAAGAAGCGTTTGTTTCCTGCAAGTCAGACCTGGGTTCAGCTCCCATGACCACACAATCTCCATTTAAAAAGAAACTTCAATGACCAGAAATTCAGAAGTACCTGGAGTAATTGGGGCTGCAAGGAAAAGGATGATTAAAAAAAAATGCACTCAAAGCTCTCAGAAGCTCCTGGAAAAAGATGAATGTTCTTTGCCAGTGTGGGCCAGCAGGGAATTAAGCCCGCAAGATCCTTGGAGTCTCTGGAAGAGCTTTGGGGGAAGAAGCAGCGCCTGCTCACCCCTACCTCTCAGGGGATTTACAGTAAGCTTTAGAAGTCATTTGTTTCTCTTGCTTCAAATACTGTCTTTATTTAAAAAAAAAAAAAGCGCCTTTTAAAATGGAGGTCTTGATTTGGCTTGTTTGAAAATGTTCTTTTTTCGTTTACTTTGCTACTTAAGAGATCGGGAGAGGCAGCAGGTTTGATGAATATTAGAAGAAAACCCTTTCCTCAAATATAAGAAACCAAGAGAAAAAAATGTAGGGAAGACTTCTTGACGTTTTATGTTGTAACTGTTACATTTCCTGGAAGAGGAAGCTGCCCTATGAATACTTGTAGTTATTTAAACCTAGAATACATGGCAAAACTGTACAAAGGAGGCAATAACCTATTGGGAATGAGGTGGCCAGTAAAATTTGCTCCATTGATTCGGTCTAGAAAGAAAGGAGGATTAAAAGCAGGAGGGCGCAGGAGCTTTAGGCCCAAGCAGTAGGTTCATATCAGTGATGGAAATCAACTTTACCTTGGTGCTGGGATTTGTACCTTACTAAATCCATATAAACCTTCTCCCAGAACCCAACTCGGTTTGCATTTCAAATCCATGGCTAGACTGGAGTGATGGCGAGGAAACATGATATTCGGTGAATTTACTGCCAATAGGGAGCTAAAAAATTTTTGTTTTTTTCCAAGAAAGAGATGATAATTCTTGGGGACTGGGAATGGAGACTTCACTGCTATCTGATAAATGTTCTCTGCTTTCCTGTCCTGGAACTAGAATATCCCATTTGCCTTTATAAGTACATTGAGAGGGGGAAAAAAAAAAGATGAAACACACATCTATCTTTATGGAAGCTTAACCATGTGCACTGGGTACCCAATATATGCTTTATATGACTCACATAGAATCCTTTCAACAATCCTGATAAGTATTAATTACATTTTATAGATTTATAGATGAAAAACTTTAGAGTCAAAGAAGTTAATTAGCTTATCCAGGGTACTCAGCTGGAATGCAGAAAATAGAAGGCAATCCCAAATTGGCTTGATAACCAAATTAATGCTCTTCTTCCCAAACACTGAGTTTAAAGTCATCCATGAAGTGTGATTTGAAGGGCTCCAAGAAGTCTTCATTCCCAGGAATACTCACATCGTACATGATTTTCAACACTGTGTTCAGGCAGTCTCAGCCTCTCTTACATCGGTTAGAGGCCTCAGTTTTCTTTTTCTCTGCATTTGGGTGGTACCTGCTGACTCTTCCAGTTGGGGATGATCTGGGCTGATGGGCATGATCAACTCTAGGAGGTGCCAATCACAAAACCTAGTGGAGAATAAGTTCTCCCTAGGGTTGGTTGGTTGATTTGTTGGTTTGTTTTAATGGCTCCAATTTATCCTTATGATTTCATCTCTTTTTATGTCAAATTTGAATCTGCTCTGTTATGCAGCCTTTGTCTCCTCTTTGGGGTCATCAGTATTTAATACTATGATTCAACTCCTGGAAGGGAATGTAGCATTTATCAGTAGCTCCTGCTAAAAGAAGGAAAATTCACTAATGGAGGAATGTGATGAAGGAAGGAAATTGTTTTTCAGGAGAAATTTTCTGTTTGTTTCTTTGTGACTATTTTCAATGTTATTCCATCTTCCTAATGACATTGGCTAAGTTGCTTGTCCTAGTGTTTTTAATTGTTTCCCCATATTTTTTCTGCCTACCCAAATTTGTTTTGAGAATTAAGCAAGATAATAGGAGTGTTGTGATCTGAAAATTACAAAGCACTCGGAACTGTCTTAGACACAGTACTTACACTTATCTTTCAGATGCATAGCTTTTTCATGTCATTTCCCTTTTTGCTGATGGTCAAGGATAACATAGTACCTACAAAACATCCTTAATAGCTAAGGCTCGTATTTGGTAGCTTGCATCTTCTAGTCCCCCAACTTCCAATTGCTTCTTTTTATTTATCCTTTGTTCATCACCCAAGGTTAGTGAGTTTTTCTATACACATGCCTTTCTTCATGCTTCTTATTCTAGAGCAAGACTGTCCAACAGAATGTTCTACAGTGATAAACATGATATGGACTATCCAATATGACAGCCGCTAGCCCCCTGTGGCTAATGAGTACTTGAGTACTGGCAAATGTGACTGAGGAACTGAATTTTTTATTTTATTTTAATTTTTTCAAGTTTAAATTTAAATGGCCACATGTGTCTGGTAGCTACTGTATTGCATAGCACAGACCTAGATAATGTTCTCCTTATCATTTTATATCCAAAATATAGCCATTTGTCATTAGGCAGGATATAATTATTTCATTCTTAAAGTCAACATTTGTGCGTAGGCATTTTCCTCTTTACCTTCTATCTAATGTTATCTAGGCTTCTGTAAGTTGCATTTTATATTTGCTCCTCTCTTCTTTGTTAGATGATACGCTCCCCTGGTGATGTCTTAGCTCATTTGTGTTGCTATAACAAAATACCGCAGGCTGGGTCATTTATATACAAAACAAATTTATTTTTCACTATTCTGGAGGTCCAAGATCAAGGCACTGGGAGGGTCAGTGTCTGCTGCGAGCTGTTCTCTGCTTTAAAATTGGTGCCTTGTTCCTGCATCTTCCACAGGGAATAGACACTGGGTCCTCACATATAAGAAGGGGGAGAAAAGATAAATGGGTTTCCTCAGACCCTTTTAGAAGGTTGCTAATCCCATTCATATAGGCAGAGCCCTAACTTTCAAGGCCCCATCTCTTAATAACATGGCAATGTTGATCAAGTTTCAACATATGAATTTTAGGAGACAATAGGATCTGATCTAGGTCAGCATCCCTAGAACACTGATCACTCTATGCCAGCTGGGAGACTGTCACTGCCTGCCCTAAGTGAGAGTCCCTCCTTCCTTCATTTAACCAACCAGCCCACCCTCCCAGTCACTTCCACAGAGCCCTTAGTGTTCCTTAGACCCTGTGCTCAATACTGTGTTCTGAGAGAGAGTTGGACAATCAGCTCAGGAGTTTCTGAGACTGCCTGATCCTCACCCTACAAACACCATCTTTCTTCTGTTTTTCTAATTCTTTTTTTTTTTTTTAGTTCTTTAAAAAAATAAGAATCCCTACTCAGTGATTTCATGGTGACAAACATTTCTGAGTGCCATCCCTCCGTTTGCTAAGCACAGAGGATGGAGACATGAATAGAAAACCTGGCTTTGGAAGCGCTCCAGTCCTTCAGGGAGAGGGAGGAGAGAGGCAACTCCAAACATCACAGGCACAACAAGGGTAGGTGGAAGATGTGCCCTGTTCCTCTGCCTCCCCAGTCCTCCGAGGCAAGCCACCCTCTCCAGGAGCTTCAGAACCCAGCAGTCCACGGAGCACATCGACCTGGGCAGAAGATGAAAAGCCCAACGTGTTAATGTCCTTTCTTCCCAGCAACAGCATTTGAAAGTATGGACCCGGACTCAGATGGGACACATTTGGCAAACGTTCAGGCGCGCAGCATTTCAATTGATGAACTTTCTTTGTGGAACCCCATTCCCAAGGGCAGGGTAAATTGGAGGGTGAACAATCAGATGCTGACTTGGCCCAGAGAGAGGCTCCTGCTGGCTGGCCGCGTGCCTCTGCGGGATGTCAGAGCCTGCGGCACCATCAGCTCCTGTCACTATCAGTATCCGGCAGGAGCCTGCTCTCGCCCAGCCCACCGAGGCCGGCCGGGAGGGAAAGGGAGCGGCGAAGTTGGGGGGAAGGGGGCGGCGCAGGAAGCTGAAGATAAGTCTCCAAATCGGGCTGAAGCTGGGAGTGGGGACAGCCGGGGGAGGGCCGGGAAGCAGTGAAGTCAGAGGCACAGCAGCGACTGCAGCTGAATCAATTTGGAGATAAAAATAGCTGCCTTGCCGCCCCTGCCTCGGCAATGATTTCATAAAGGTCTCAGCTGCGTTGGAGAGAAAGCCAGCATGTGTGTCCCCACCCCTCCTCCAAACTGGTGCACCAAGCAAAATAGCAACGACCAGGGGAGCCGAAAACACTCCTCTTCTTCTTCTCTCCTCCCCCACTTCTTTCTTTGTATTGCTGTCTCCCACTCTGTCCTGAGCCCCCAGAGTGCCTCTTGCTTCACCTGTTTTTCTCTTTAGTGGAATAATTAAAGACTGGGACAAAGAAATGAGCTCTTCAGAGGCTGAAAGAGGTAGAGATTCCAGACACTCATTATGAATCCAGATGGCACGTTCCCCTGACTTCCAGACCCGGGGACATCAACTCGATGACTGACCACTCTAAAAACTGAGTGAAGCTCTTTACCAGACAGGAGGTAAATACCCATTTCCTTCAAGAATGGATCCTGGTTAAATCAAACTCACCTGCCAGTTTCCTAGAGGAACATTTGTCTCTGAGCCTTCAAGAGGAAACAAAACCTGGGATGGCCTGACTGTGACTGTCCCAGGAGATGCAGATTTAGGGATCAGTTTCTGTGAAGGATGCCAGAGACCTCCCATTGTATCTGGAAAGGACTGGGAGGGAATGGAGGTTTGGCACTTCACAGAGTGATTATCCCTGCAGTGCAGGGAGGTAACCTTTCTGCTGCTACATCCTGACATTTGCATGGAAGCAAATGCATCATTGGTAATTGCACCTGAGTGTCAAAGCCACTTGATGTGTGTGTTCCAACCAAGGCATGAATGAGGACTTTAGTGCTAAGGGATGGGAGGTAAAGAAGAATTGCAGACAAATTATAGGAGAAGAGATAATGGAATTGGCCATAAAATGTAACGAGCTTGGATTGATGTTTCTTTTGCCCCCCTGCAAAAGAAAGAGTTTCAGGTTAAATAACACACTGCTTGTGAAAGTGCCTAAACTAGAGTCTTGCTCTTAAGGACACTACTTAGTCCCATATGCTTTCATATCAAATATGCTTATGCACTCTTCAAGAGGAAATACACAACTAGTCACATTTTATTAAAGCCAAGAAAATCAACCCGTGTTAAGTATAGGCAAGATGTTCAAGTAGAATGCTAACACCTTTGTATTTTCATCCTTGATTCTTTCATATCAGGCAAACTTTAACTGCAGACTATCAACTCAGTAATTATTAAATACAGGACCCAGCAGCCATACTAGACACTGGACCCAAAGGCCTCTTAAATTGGGAAGCCCAAAATGAGCATCTTGTTGATTTTTTTTACATGTAGCTCTGAAATAATCATTCTCTTGGAATAAAGAAATAGTTCCTGTCAGAGAGAGAGAAGAGAACATTGCCAAACTCTCCAATTTGGCAAATATAGCAAACTATTATCAACCACATTGGGAATCTGGCTTTCTCATGGGGACCTATTGTTTACAGAAATATCTCAGCTGAGAAATAAGCAAACATTCCTCCTGAACTACTGTGATACAATTCACATGGCTTTTCAAGGATATTTATAACCATTGAGGGGAAATGTACTGAAAATTTAGAACCGCTACAAAGGTCCCCACTGGTGCTTCTGAAAATGTTGGTGCCCTTTGAATATCCTGATGACTGTTTTCCCACTGACAAACAAAGACATCTGAAGCATAGCCAGTTTATGCTGTGTTGGGTTCTTAATACAAATTAGCAAAAACAGAGGAAACTCAGGTTGAATGCAGTGTCCTTTGATAAAAATAGGCCAATATCTGAAATATAACCGAACTGTTTATTTTCTTATAAAACATACTTTAAATTCTGAAATACATTTTGAAATTCATCCAAACATCCTTAATCCTATGAGTATTTAAAACACAGCTGACAATTTTACAGACCTTCCTAGGAGCACTCTGGGATTTCCTGCTTCTGGGATGCATTAGGACAGAGCCAAAGATGCTTGACCTGCAAAGTGCTCGCCTGTTGCTAACTACAGCAGACAAGGCTGAGGGGCCAAAGGACACAATAAGAGTGAAGTTGTGTTGGTTTCTGTGATGATTAAGAACCATTCTAAGCTTTTTCAATAAAGATGCCAGCAACTGTTTCTAGTCCTGTTATTAGTAGGACTTTCATCATCCTAGCTATGTAGTGATAAAAATGCTGAGGTTCATCTGTCAGATGTTAGGAGTGAAAAGAGCAAGGAAGGACATCAGACAGAAGTACTTCAGATGTTCAGGTCCAGCAGGATGGGATAAGGCGAATTGCCCTGACTCTAGCACAGCGATATACTGCATTTTTACATTCATTCCACCTATTCAACTGGTCTTGAAAGAAATAGTGGAAATGTTCAGATGCCTGAAGCAAAGAGGAAACTCAAAGTCTTAGAAAGCCATGTAAACTAACCCTGGGCAGCTTTGGGGGCGATATCCATTTCAGTCCTAGGCCCAGAGAGCTGAGATTTCATAGCGCATGCAGGGTCCAGGGCACAACAAGGGCCCTATGCAAGGAAAGTGGATGGAAATGATATCCTGTAGAAGACCTTTGCAAGGACTGGCTTCTCCAAGAAAATCCCTCCTCTCTGGACCAGGGAAGACACCTGAAATTTCTACAATGCTGAAACAATAAGAAGAGGGGAGAAGTAGGTTCTAAACTAGGTGGGATGTGGTTCATCTGTCTCTGAATTCCTCTCTATGGGTCAAAGATTCATCTGGTCCAGTAAAGATAGCTGTTCCTGTCAACTCCTTCAGACCTAAAGGTAACACAACTTCCTACTATTGTTAATCCTATGGTGCTTCGCCATTCCTTGTCAATTTCTCTTAACTCTTTTTCTTGGCTTTGTAAATAGCCCATTCATTAGACTCTCTTCAGTTACTTCCTTTGAATGTGTCACCTGTTTTCGGCTGGGACCCTGACCCAAATAGTGGCTTTCTGATTCACGTATGGACCCATGAAAATTCCCATTTCAACCTTGCCAATATTTAATATTAACATATTTGTTCATTTTTTGCCAATTGGTTGAGTATGAAATGAAAATTCATGATGATCTTAATTTGAATTCCCTGATTAGTAGAAGTAGAGCATTGTTTCACATTTACATTGGCTACTTAAGATCTCTTCCTCAGAGAATGTTTTTTTTTTTCATCTTTATTAGTATAACTTAAAGAATGCTTTATTTCTTCCTAATCGATTTTTAGGAATTTTGCATAGGTCCTAAAAACGAAGACTGTATCAATTGTGTCTGCTACAAAATTTTTTTCCCCACAGTCTGTGGCTTTTAAAAAAGACTATTATGGAACCTTTGGTAGAATAGTATTTTTCAAAGAAGTGCAATTTATTAAAATTTGTGCTTTCATGTTTTTTGGCTTGCTTGGGAAATATTTCCATGTTCCATATCATTAAATTACTCTCCTACATTTTCTAAATTAAAAAATATCCTCCCACATATTTTATGCATCTGGCATTTATTTTGTCACAGTATGTTGATATTATGTTATTATTTTCCATATGGGTAGCCAGTTGTCTGGACATCTTTCAATAAGCAGCCTATACATTCCACACTAAATTGTAATGCCACATTAGTCATTTAAGAAGTTTCTTTTGTGCATTAGTCTGTTTCTGTGCTTCATATTTGGTTCGATTTTATATTTGTCTGACATTGCACCAATATCAGAGAATGAATCATTCTAGCTATATCAATTTTTCCTAGCAAAAGCCCTCCTATTTTATTCTTCCTTAAATTGTTCTTTAATTATTTTTGATCATTTATGTTTCAACTTGATTTTTTGGAAAAAGCTGGTTAAATTTTTCCAAAAATAAAAATCTTGTTGGACTAACATGCATTTATTGGAAAAGCACTGAATCTTTAACTGCAGGAGGTCTGACTTCTGTATAGTATTGACTCTTTCTCTTGCATGAATGGTGTGTGTTTTGGGATATGTGTAGGAATGTGTGTGTATAAATACGTAGTATTCACACACACAAATACACAAACATGCATATTCCTCAGTTACTTCTAGAGTTTGAGAAGTTTTCCATAAATATTTTTATGCAATTTTTTTAGATTTATTCCTGAGTATCTCAGATGTTTTTGTTGCCATTGAGGATGAGATCATTATATTCTCTAATTGGTTGTTGCTCATAGATAGGCATGCTCTGTGCCAAAATTCCTATGTTGAGGTTTAAGCCAGCAAACGTTAAAAATGCCATGATTAGTACTGATCCAAATATTTCCTTAGATTGATATTATTTATAAGAAATCATATAATCTGAAACAAATATAAATTTTAGTCCTTCCCTTGATTTTGTGTGTGCATGTGTGGCGCTGGGAATCGAACCTGGGCCTCCTGCATGCTAGGTCAGTGTTCTACCACTGCACTCACCTAGCATCTCCAGTGCTTTTGTAATACTTATGTCTCCACTTTGTTCCTTCCTTTGCTCCTTCCTTCTTTGCCTTGTCATATTGCACTGTCTAGCCTTTCCAATAAGATGTTGAATACTAAGAGTAAAAGCATGCACCCTTGCCCTGGCCCTGACATTAAAAGAGTGTTTATAATTGCTCATCATTAATTATGCTGTTCTTTTCCAGGTATTGGTAGCTATCCTTTGTAAGGCTAAGGACGGTATTTTATAGACTGCCAAGAATTTGTATCATGAATCTGAATTGAATTTTCAAGGATTTTTTTTACATTTATTTATAATTTTGTTTCCCTTTTATTCAATTAATATATCTAGTATGAATTATATTAGTAGAGATTAAAGTATTGCATTCATTGAATAAATGGTTTAGTGTATCTGTCATGACAATATGTAATTATTTTGTATGCATTATCATAAATGAGGCTAGTCATGACTTTTAGTTATTATATTGCCCTACTCATGTTTGATAATTTATACAGTTGGATAGGGGTTGGGGATATAGAAGATGCTTAAAATATTTTTGTTTGTCATCTTTTGTTGTTTGAAACTTTTTTATTTAAAGCTTCACTAAGATTAAATATATATTTGTTTTAATTTATTTTTCTCAGAATTAAGAAAGCTTGATCAATATGATGATTCATATCTTCCATCAATTCTAGAAAATTTCTTGCCATTTTATTGGAGATTAGAATACTATCTTTCCCACATTTTCTTTCTATTCTCCTTTTAGAACTCCAAATTTGGTTATTCTTACTCTACCCTGAAGACCTTTTGACATATTGTATGTCCCATTTCTCTATTTATGTACTGAATTCTAGTTAATTTTTCAAGTCTATTTTGTGTCACATGTCATTTAACACATTCCTTGAGGTCATCTTGTTGTTATTTTTTGTTAATAGAAGTTTTTTTCCTAAAAATTCTAAATTTTTTAAAAAGTTTTTTCTAAAAATTATCTTTCATAGTGATCGATTCATTGTTTATGATATGTATTACACTTTCCCCAAATATCATAATGTTTATAATATTTTCAGATTACTATTATCTTATAGTACTCTTACTTTGTTAATTTAATTTTTTTGCCAGTTTTCCCATGATTATTTGTCTTATTCAGTTGTAAAAGTTCTTCATATATTTTAGGTATAAATAAGACATGAATCGAACAAATTTTCTTTCAATTCATGACTTGTCTTTTCTAGGAGCTGGGGAAGTTAGAAGGAATTGACTGCAAAGGGAAAGAAACAACAGTTTTGTTAATGACAAAACTATTCTATATCACAATTGTGGTGATCTTTACATAATATAATATATTTGTCAAAGCTTATCTAAATTTATATTTAGAATGGATTATTTAATTAGATACCAATTATACCTTAATAAGTCATTTAAAGAAAGATTTTAAAAGTAGGTAAAATTGTAAAGTCTGTCTTTTTTTTTTTTTAACAGTGGATGCATTAGTGCTCTATTGCCTTTGGACTTTTTTTTTTTTTGTATTTTGAATTACTTTGTAATTTAAAAATACATGGGAAATACCTTTGCAGATCTGGCTTTGCCAATGAGCCACGATTCAATGTAGGAAACTATTCTAGAGTATTATCAGTGAAAATGACTAAAATGCAAAGCAGACTCTTCCTTTCAGTATTGAATAGCTTAATTATTCTATTCAGATTCTTAAGTCTACAAGCTTCTGGACATAAATTTATCAACGAATTGCACATGAGCTAGGAGTGCAGCTCTGCTCCATTGAGAGGATGGGAGCTACAAGCATCATGTACAAAGTGCTACACAGACTTTCATGGACATTCCTGGTTGGTGAGGATGTTCAGGGATCTCAAGATGCTTCAATTAGAAAAGATCTTTAAACATTATTAAATTGCTCATCTGATTTGCAAAGAGAAAAGAGGGCCACATTGGCTGCTTTTCTGGAAAAGTGTGAAACAGCACACATGCCAAAGCTCTCTCCTCTGTTATGAAAAACTTCCCAGCATCCTCAGCATGGATGTGAGCACTATCTTTAGTGGGCACCAATGCCACCTATGAGCTTTGAACTCCAGATGCTGGAATGCATCTGGGCAGAGCTTGGGTATTCAAATGCACAATCACAAAGTTTTAGTTTCATCTTCATTTCTCTTCAATTATCTCTAGAAATGCTTCTGAAGTTCACTGAGTGTCTTGGTACTATAACAAATACCAGAGACTGGGTGCCTTAAATAACAGAAAGTTATTTTCTTACAGTTTCTGGTGGGAGGAGAGACCAGATGGAGGAGCCAACAGATTGTTCTTGGCGAGGGCTGTTTTTGCAGATGATCTTCCTCTTCTTGTGTCCTTATAGGGGTGGGGAGATCTTATGAGCTCTCTGGTGTCTTTATTATACGGGCACTAATTCTATCAGGGATGTACCCTGATGACCTCTTTTAACCCTAATTACTTCCTTACTCTAAAATCTGTCATACTTGATGTTAGGATATTAAAATAAGAATTTGAGGTGGGGGCCACAATTATGTCTGTAGCACTGCAATTTTTTAACAACTAGTGAAAGAAAACTGATTTTTTTTGTTTTCCTAATCTCATATGGAACCCTGCCTGTTTTGAAAGATTTCCCCAATCATATAGTAACTGACATATTATTAAATGAGATTATTAGTTTAATTACTTCAAGTTGCTATTACCTCAGTCAAAGGAGAAGTCACTTGGAATGATAGAGAGCCTAGTAGTTCTGAGGAAATGATTTTATTAATCTTCTTAGAATATTAAAAATAATACAGTAAAATTCACTCAGGAAATTAAATTGTGAATTATTGCATATATTTCTATATCTTCTCTCTGGTGAAATTTCAACGACTTTTTATCCCTAACAGTACTATCATGTGAAATAGAGTTTAAAAAGCTTTCATTAATAAGAAAAAGTAATAATAAATAAAGAAATTCTTATTATGGAAATTTTGAAACATAGAAAAGGAGAGAATAAAGAATGGTGCTCATCCTCTTAGGCTAACCATGATCCAGTTCTAACACTCGTCCCTACACCAGGGTCACTTCTCCTAGGTCTACAACTGTATCCCCTTCAAGTCACTGAACTTTTTGAAGGAAGTATCAGAAATCAGAAATCATATTATTTTTCCCCCAAATATTTCAGTTTACATCTCTAAAAATGACTTCAAAATTTCCTATTATTTCATGAGCATATCTAAAAGAACTAATAGTAACCTCATGATATCAGCAAATGTCTGTCAATATTCTTATGTTTGTTTTAAAATTTTAATCAGTTTATAAATGATGTCCATATAATTAAACTGATTAGTTTGTACTAGATTGTGAAAAAAAATCCAGTTCTTTCATTCAGCATCTTACTGATTCTATGTTATGTATTAAAGTCAAATTTTTTAATATTCTTAAATTTCTTAATATTGGTAGACAGATCTAAATATTTGAGTTTTGGCCAGAGTGCTTTAGAAGTTTTGTCTTTTTATCAGGAAGCATTGTTAGGAAAGTAGATGAATAATTTAAGTTTTCTTAGGCTCTGGGGCCAAAAATTTTGAAAATTAAAGGCCAAAGGTAACATAAGTTCAGATATTGTTACCAAAAAATCACAATTAGAACAGAGGTGGAAAAATACCCGTGTTTTAAACAAACGTTTTCTACTTTAATATGCCATCCCCCACTCCATCCTCCCCGCCAGCCCAAAACACAGGTGTGTATTCTCAGGTGAAGAGTGAAAATGTGGCTAGAGAAGGGAGAGCCTGGTAAAGCAGCACAAATTCTAGGTTCGGGAGGTCAGTTAATTGCCTATTTTTAAAGTTGTAGAAAAACAGATTCTTTCTCCTGCTCTCTTTGGAAAATTTATTCATAATTCAGATTTTTTAAATTTTCATGACAATGTTTCTGGTTCTTAGGAAGTTATATGTCTCAGAGTTTCCTGAGTCTACCCAGAAAACAAGCTGGAAGGGGATCTTCTTTCCACTGAAGGGACCTTTGGTTATTCTCCTGTCCATTCAAAGCCAACAAGAAAGCTCACTGTCTATACCCCAGGCATGAAAGAGTCTTTGGAGCACAGTGAAATGTACATAAACTGTAGCACCCAATAGAGTCAGATTCCTCTTAATCACCAAGGAGCTGAGCTGCCTTGGAAAGGCACCTACCTGTGCCTTAGTTTCCTGTGCCATCCTAAGGACTACCTCACAAGTACCATCTGCATGTTTAACTAAGCATCAGGCCCAAGTAAGGCACATAAGACAGTTCATGTCCAATAGTGTATAAAATGAATGGAAGCAAATCAAGAACAAGGGACACTCAGTTAATGTAGAGTAGACAGAGGATTGGGGGCCAGGTTAGGGAAGATGGAAGCCAGTTCAAAGGGAATGGAATGTTAGGACCTTCAAGACACTTCCCCCTGCTCCTCATCAGTGACCAACATCACCAGACTCCAGAGAATTGTTCCTCCCAGCAGGCAATTGTTCATGAGCATTCCCTGGGTGGCTCCCTTCCAGTCTTTCTGGGCAGACGATCCAGGTACCCCTGGATGGCCCCCTTCCCGCCTTTGGCCACATGGGCAGGATAGAAAGAGGGGGCATGAGGAGTAAAAAACCTGGAGACATAAGAGGACAAGATTCACCCCTACTGTGGACACCAGCTCCGGATCCTCTTCTCCCTCTGGAGAAATCCTTCTCTGTTCTATCCTTTAAATAAAATTTCTCTTCTGCACATGCCTCAGCGTTTCTTGGGTGTTCACTCTTCTTCAACACCCGGGTAAGGGGACTCAGACTTCCAAGAATGGTCTCAAAAAGCATTATTGTTATTAATGTCTTTATTATTCATTCAGTGGATAGTTGTTTCCTGTCTTTTAGTTGCTTAATTCCCCACACATTGTATTATTTTCTATAGCTATAGTAAAATTTGACAATAGGCTATTTCCAAATTAATGTTTGGTAAAATCTGTTCAGAAGAGAGTGTTGAACAAGAAAAAGATATGAAGTAATTGTAATTGAGAGCACTCAAAATACTTCAGATTAAGAAGAATAAGTGTTTCAGAGTCAGGAACACTGAACTGTTTTCTGTTTTATTAATGCATTTTTAAAAGTGTAGCCCAGGCCAAATGATTTATGACAGCACTTTGTAGTATATTAGGAAGTGCCTTATAGTATATTTTGTAAATACGGTGACATTTTAGTGATAAGAGCTCTCATTACAAGTCTTTGATATTAAATCATTCCTCCAAAGACAGGTTAAACTGCCAGCTTTGGGGTAAGAATTACAGGGTTTATAGATTCATGAAGTGAAAATCAGTATGCTTTAGCTGTATAATGTATATTCACTGTGAATCTGGGACATAATAGAACAAAAATGATTAAAATACTAAGGAACGGAGTGAGAAGTGTGTGTGTGTGTGTGTGCGCTCAAGCTCTCCCAGAGTAGCTTTTAAAATCCTTCTTTTTGCATGGGTGAGACTACCTGTCATTACCAGCATTATCATTTTTATTTGACTCATCCAAAAACTATAACCATCTTGGAAGTATTTTCATTAAAGACTTTAACTCAGTTTGAGAATAGTATACCCTGCTGGCCTACCTGACAGGGAAAGAGGGCCAGTATTTGCTGTATTTGAGCAGAAATTCTGGCAGTTATCAGAAATGAAAATAAAATCAATCAAGGACACATTTTGATGAAATAGTGCTGATTCCAACACAGCAACTGTCACATTTTCACTTATTAGACAATTAAACAAAAGAAGACCATAGAATGACACTGTAGCAATCTAGTCCCTTTTTCTAGGTCTCCTATTCAGTGCAAGTCGGGATTGTGCCCTTAAGGATGGGAGTGGTCAACTGTACTTCCTAGGAGAGTCATGGAGTTGGTTCCATTAAATAACTACTTGTTCATAAAATAAAATTGATAAACATGTAGAACTTTGATAACTAGGTAACCATAGATTATTGAGTTTTCTCTTCAGAATTACCATTCTCATGCCTTGCTGCAACAGGCTGAATGTTGTGTTCCCTTGAAGTCCATACATGGAGATGCTAACCTTCAAGTGAAAGCATTAGGAATGGGGGCTTTGGGTGGTAATAAATTTCTCATTAGTAGAATTATTATCCTTATGAAAGGGACCCAAGAGATCTCTCATCCTTTTTCTTCCATGTGAGGGGGCCCCAAGAAATTGGCCCACTTCAACCCAGAAGAAAGATTCTCCCTATGACGTGACCATGAAGTATTGCTAACAGCGTTAGATATCAGAATGTGAGCTGGCACTTGCCCGTGTTAACAATCCTTTGTAGACTACTGTTGTTTGTAAATATTTCAAAAGAAGAAAGGCAAAGGGGGAAAATATGAATACTGTTGTGGGATATTATAGCATAGAATTAATAACTGATTTAAAATCTGAACCAAATTTCAATGGCAAAATCAAATTCAAGGAAAGCAGGTGAAATATTCTTACTGTTAAGAAAGTAAATGAGATTTTATGAGGCAACATATACCCTAAGCTCTATTTGAAAATCCCTAGACTTACTCTACCAACCCCACCAAAAAATGAAAGGATTTTTTCCTATGAAAGGGAACATTTGTTAGGAAATAAAGATCAGAACTATTGGAAAGGGATATTATGCTTTGTGTGCTTTAAATTTTCATTTTAAGAATAACTTTGAAGTATTTTACATATTTGTGGGATTATCTTTCAATAATTGGAAAGACTTTTATTTAGCATTCATTTCATTTTGTGTTTCCTTTTTAAACTGTTTTTCATTATCAAATATCCACATCAGATAGAGATCATTTTTTGTGTTATTAAAATATATAATCTTGCCAGGCATGGTAGCGCCTGCCTTTAATCCCAGCAATTCAGGAGGCTGAGGCAGGAGGATCACAAATTGCAAGACCCTGTCACAAAATGAAAAATAAAAGGAGAGGGGATGTAGCTCCGTAGTTAAGCACCCCTGTGTTCAATCCCCATGACCCCCAAATAATATATATGTATGTAATTTTGTCATAATAATATTGGTTCATAATAATCACAAACCATGCATTTATTATTTATTATTTTAATTATAAAGTCTGTAAATTTAGTTTGGCCCTATCATACCAAAGATTTACTGTTTGTTTTTATTATTATTACTCCTTATTATTTAAGACATGCAAATAAAGTTTTATGGAAAACACAGATTGACTTATTATTTAGGGAATTTCCAAAAATTCCCAAGAATTTTAGTTCCTCAGGCTCAAATTTTATGGGGGATTCTGAAACACAAGAAGGAAGTGAACATAAAACAGCTGTGGAAGGCCTGTAGAGGAAGGGACCATCTCACACGGTGAAGAGAGTAGCCTTCCTCCGCAGGGCTCTAGTCCCCAAACTCCTGCCTCACCACACACAACTGTAATATACTATACTGGAAGTTAAGCCTTTGGAGAAATAATCTTAAGACTTAAGAACTTGCAGTTGAGATCTAGGGTGACCTGTGCATAGAAAAAAATAGCAAATTAAGTAAAACTCTACATATTCTACTCTGGGGTCTTCTGCATCCTTCCTCCATTTAAGTTCCAAAGTGTCACTAGCCAAACAGAAACTGTTTCTAATTTGCTCATTCTCTCACCACCCTGTCAAATTCAGGTACATGAAGTTACTAGCACTAGTTTATGAAATGAGTGCATTCCCCCAACACAAAAGGCTGCTGGCCCTTCTTCCCTACCCATATCATTTCATACCACTAAACATTTTAGTGACACATTACTAAATAAGAATAGATGTCCAGATTAATGAGTCTCAAGACTTTGAGGAAAGCCTGAAACAGAAAAGAAAATTAGAAAGGAAGAAGATGCAGAATAAAGAATTCAATGCAAGATTTGGATGATGGATTGGTGTAGTATCAGATAAAATAAAACATGAATATAATTAATGAAATTTATTATGGCAATTTATTTTTACCACAATAAATTGGGCGTAGTTGGAAGAAAATACTTAAAATTAAAGATTAAATCAGCAGGTCCACTATTAAAGTAATAGCAGTTACAGAATTAGAAAACTGGGCGGAAAAACAGAAGTTTAGAGGTTATGTAAAGAGTGGCACAGAAATAATTTTTATGGTTGAAAACTATTTTTTTCTGATTAAAAAGTATCATGAAACACCGTCCTAAAAAAACATGCACATTTCAAAACTCTAGGAAAATAAAGAATCAGGCAAGCATTAAGAAGCTACAGGAGGGTTGGCTTCCTTCTTTTCAACAACACTAAAATTAGACGTCAGTGAAATATAGCCTTCAAAAGACCTTTCTGAGTGAAAACATTTCCAGCCTAGAATTCTCTATCCAGCCCAAATATGAATCAAGTGTAAAGGTAAGGGTGTTACTGTTAGTTGTTTCTTAGGAAATTACGAAGAATATTCTTCTAAAAAAATGTTTGAGCTCCAAAAGATGATCCATCTTAGCATACATGTGAAGAGAAATTCCAGGTTTGGTGACTGACAATGCATATTAGAATGAAATGACAGCACATGGTGGGAAGAATGTCTCCAAAAGCAGACAAAAAGGAACTGATAGTTGATTTCATGTATTTGAGCTCTTGAAAAATATTCACAATTGGTTGAGAGTTCTGTTGAGCATTTAGAAAAAGTTAGTAACTAAGTTTGTAGACAACTTTCAATAAAACTGAACAGAAAAATAAATTACCGTAGTATATTGCTGAACTCTGTTTTGAAAACTGCTTGTCGCCCTAATAATATTAAGTTGATTCATTTATTCAAAAAGTGTGATAAAATAATATTGGAGAGACTCACCTGACAAATTATGTCTCTGATCAGCAGGTAACAATGATGGGAGGCCAGCCAATGGCAAGACACACAAGTGAATTCAGAAGTTGATTCTCTCCTACTTCATCCTTGAAATGACTACAATTCTGGTCTCTGCCTTGATTGCGACCTTACAAAACATCTAAGTTTGAAATACCCAGCTAAGCTACTTTGGTATCCCTGATCTATAGACACTGGAGTAATAAATGTTTATGTTTTCAAATGTTTTAAAGTTGTTTGTTATAAAGCAATAGAAATTAATTATAGTTTATAAAAGTAACTTTTTAAATAAATGTATAACAAGCAAGGAAGGCAGTCTTCAATTATACAAACATTTTGCTTGGTATAGAATTATAGATGCTTTTTAATTTTAGGATTTATTTGTGTTCAGAGAAGATGCATTCTTCCTTCATTTGTGACTCTGACAACATAGATGAAAATTCAGAGTCATATTTCTAATGATCTATTTGTTTATCTAAACATCTTATGGAGAATGCTATTACAAATGTAGGCTGTGGTAATAGTCATACTGAACTTAGCCATCAGCACTTTGACCAATGATCTTCATCTGCCTAGCATCCCCAAACTGGAGATAAAATTCTATGAATTAAAAAAAGAAAAGAAAAACCTTTCTTCCAGCTCACAGAGGATTGGTTGGAGTGGATGCCTAATTCCAGCAGAGCCAATCAGGTTCTTTCTCTCAGGGATTTAGAATTGGCACACATGGATGGGGTGATTTAACTGTAGGGATCTAAAAGAATGTTTCTATAGATTTAGAGCCTAATATGCAGCCATCATGGAAAAATGCACATCAAACAAACAGAAGACCAGAGAGTTTACCCATTGAGAAACCTGAAGCCAATATATGAAAAGAACCACTGGCAAGCCAACTCAGAAACATGCGCACTTGCATGCACACATTGAGACAAATGGTCCCTCCACTTAAATTTATTTTATTTTTTATTTTTCTTCACTTAAATTTCTTTTAAATGGCCTCAGTGAACATTGCCTTTGATTTAAGTTAGTTTAATATAGGTGGATTTCTAGTCCTTGCAAATTAACCATTACTGAATTAGATGGAACTCAGTGAGAAACATTCTTTGGCTATACCTGGAAGATGAACTGTGGGAACCACTTTACTGTTGTGTCAGGGGGCTTTATCCTGAAGTGTCATCCTGAGGTGATACCCATATGAGAGACAAGAACAGTATAGTTGCAAGCTCTTCATAAAGCCCACCATCAATGAACAAGCAAAGAAGCTGTGATTGCTTTCTTTTGGAATATCTGTATATAAATTAAGCTATCTAAGTATCAGCTGATCTTAATAAGGACAATGCAATCCTGTTCAGCAGTCTGTAGCATTATAAAACTGACATGTTTTAATTGAATAGGCTCTGCTGTAATAAAACTGCCTGTAATAGCATATTATTTATTTGTTTATATTAACCAGAATTATAGTCATATCTTAAATTATCTTGTTTTCTTATTGTGCGATGTTGTGGATTATACTGACTCTGATTTGGAAACAACTTTTAAGATTTTGCTACTTACTAGGTTCATTCTTGATACTGTGTAATGGAAATTGTGTAATTTTTAAATAAAAAACCAAGGATAATCTCAAAGCTGGCTTTAACTAAGTTCACCATTCCTGCTCACTCTCTTTATGTTATGAAATATCTGGTGTCCTGAAGCCAGACTACATAAAACAATGTTTGTTCATTAAGGAGATATTTGCAGAACCTCTCCTAGTGGCAGATGCTTTGTTAGTTTTTTCTGGATTTATACATGTGTGATTTCTATAATTTTCTCTGAGCTTCATTTTTATGATCTATAAGATAGTAATAATTTTGTTATTTTTATATGTTCATTGTGTGGATAAATAATCCGATTATTCCTGGATACATAGTAGATATACAATAACTGTTGTGTTCCTTGTAATTATGCATACACATGAACAAATTAAATTGAATTACTGGGTGCCCATTTGGGCTCTGGAATTATAATAATTCAGCAGGAGGGAAATATAATAAACAATAGAGGAATAAGAAGTCTGCAAACTGAGAATAAGTCAAATAGCGAGAATTAACTACTTATTAGAATGCCTCATGGCCTCAACAGAGCTCGCTCTTAGGCACAGGCTGAGCAGAGCAGTGACTCTACAGGTAAGTATAGAAGGTCTTAAATGATCCAAGAACATCAAAAAGCCTATTACTATTACCAAAACTCTCACTGTTCTCTCTGGATCAATTTCTACTCTGAAGCTTCTGACTTATTTGATGCAGAATTCGACTAAATTCTACTAAATTCGTAAGTGGCTTCTTAGCCCACAGCAAATTAAGAGAAGAGTGCAATCTGTAGGCACAGGGATACCCTCAGGTAGTGGCTGATGATAAAACCAAGAGCCAAGGGAGAGGAGCATCAGTGAAGGTAGGTACAATAATTATATGCAGAATCGAATGAGCTGCTGACAATGCAGTAGTCTTGGTCACAACCTCACTCAATAATTAATGTCCAGCAGAATGGTACAAATAATCAGAAAAGGACTAATCATGTTAGAAATTCTCTGTTTGGTAAGGTAAGTTAGTGATTCATAAGATGAGCAAGTTTTTGTTTTAAACATAGAAAAACAATGTTAAAAACTTGAAGTTTTGAATATTGAATTATAATTTTTGTTATTCTTTAAAATGCAATTAGAGGGAATATTAGAGTGCCTGATAATGCTGAATAATAGAGGCATTATTTAATAAATTCCATGCAAAAGTGAACCGAATTTTAATAATACATAATAGTTTATTTATTTTGGCAAATACAGAAAACATCTAATAAGAGGGTGTAAGAGGATATATCCACAGGCACCTATTCAAATGGTCTTTTAGTTAAGTACTTCTGGCACATGAACTAGTACTAGGGGGCTATAAATTCCTTTCAACATTTATTCAAAACATCATAAAGTAAACACAGCAGGAGACCATGTAAAGTGCATATTCAGTTTGCTGTATTATAGTACTGAATCTTGAAGGACTGTCACATAGAACGTGGCCCTGCTGTCAAGCCAAAGCTGGAGAATAAGTAAAGGTCAGAGATCCAAATTTGTAATTAGAGATGAGGAATAAAAGCAGAACAGTTAAATATTAATGTCTCCTCTTTTTAGTACTAGGAGCCCTTGTCATTACAGGTATATTTACTAGTATTAAGTGTAATTTAATGTTAAAAATTAAGCAGATTTTATGTTAGGCATTTAATTTCTTTTACACAATTTCTTTTTCATGATTGACAATTGCTTTCTGTAAGAAGTTGGGACCAATTCTTATATCAAATTATAGTTCCCACATAAAAAGGGAATTATCTCAACGTGTATTACCAACAGTTGACTCCATGAGTGTGCAATACAAGGAGTTGCATAAGGCCCCATACTCAGAAGGACCCAGTCTTAGTTTGATGATTTTCTCTGCTGCCATCTTGAAATTCTGTTTTCCCCACAGTGCTGGGGATTGAATTCAGGGCCTGGCCCATTCTAAGGCAAGTGCTTTACCACTGAGCTACATCCTCAGCCCTTTGAAATTCTTAATAATTTTTAAATAAGAGATTTTAAATTTTCATTTTATGTTGGACTCTACAAATTATGTAGTTGTTCCCCTTGATCTATTTTACAGTTATGCCCAATTAAACTATGAAGTAATGCCTCTGGTGTTAAAAAGTAAATAGATCCAATACTTATGTCACAATCAAGCATAAAATTAATTCTAAATTATGTATTTTTCTCTTTTTTTCCTATGCTATCTCTCTTCTTAGTTAAATGTCATATTAGATAAGTAGACCCATGAAACTGAATTAGCACAGAAATAGATGCATGTATATATGCATACTTGATACTTGACAGATTTGCTATTGAAAATTAAGTAGAAGTGAAATGGTCATTAAAGTAAATGATGCTAATACATTGAAAAGAAAAGAAAAATTATATTTCAAACTTTTAACAAACCCCAAAATCAATGGTGAGTGATTAAAAAATTAACTATGAAAAATAAAGTGCATGGTGAAAAATGTGATTATATTAAAAATACAATATTCTGCTCATCAAGATAACCTAAAGGAAGTGAAAAGTGAAGCTACAAACTCTGAAAATTGTTACATCATGTAAAGTACAGAGAAGACTACTATCTAAAAGAAAAATGCAAATAGTTAAATAGAAAACCAAGGGGAAAATTTGAATAAATGCTACAAATTAAAGGAAACAACATTAAACATGTGAAAAGATATTCAGATTCAGTCATAATCAGGAAATACAAATAAAATATAGAATGAGATACCATACCACATCCAGCATATTAACAAAAATTTTAATTCTGTAAGTTACTAAAAATTGAAAAGATTGCAAATTAACAGAAACTTCAATATATTCCTGAATGGATTGTAAATTGGAAAACTTCTTTAGAAAACAGTCTAATCTACCTGAATGTCAAACACACCTACCCCATGACCTACCAATTTTACCATTAAGTTTTATTAAATTAGAAAAACTCTGATTCACATATACCAGAAAATATGTTCAAAAAAACTCATAGCAGCATATATCTTGATAGATTCAATATATAATGCAAGATATCTTCATTTGGTGGCATAATACAGCAATGAAAATGAACAAACTACAGTTAGTAAGCATCAGTAGAGATGAGCTTCACACACATAATCATAAGTGAAAGATACATGAGTTGAAAATTTATATGGTAAAATTCCATTCAAGTGAATTTCAAAAGAAAACTGAAAGCATATAGTGTTAGGGACACATGTAAAAGATGCCATAATTTTAAAGGAAAGTAAGAAAACTATTCTCACATCAGTGAGGATCAGAGTTATTCTTAGGGACAGAAGGGTGGAATATGCATTCAGAGATATCAGAAGCTTCTAAGTTACTGATAATGTTTATTTCTTAATGAGGATTTTATTTTCTTTGATATTGTATTTGTTATTCTTTATAATATACACATAGGACATATACTCTTCTAATGTAGGAACATATTTCATAATTTTAAAAAATGCCTCATGTTTCAAGGAATTATGTACCTAATATCTACTGTACTTAAGGACTGCACATTCCAAAGAGCTATATATCCTTGGCAAACTTGGAGTGAAAGTGACAAGTTAGTAACTAACACTTATCCACAACATCTATAGAGAAGCAATTATATTTGTTAATATGTTAACATTTTTTAAAAGAACGTTATGTACTAGATCCATTATGTGATAGCTGTTTTTGTAACAAACACAAATATAAAACACATCCAATCATAAGAAGCACAAGGCCCTGGTACAGAGAAAAAGAAGTAAATAAATTGGTCGATACATCGAGTTAGTTTTTTTAGAAGAACATTCTACTCCTTTAAGTTCCCAGTAATATTTAAGCAATTAAAAATTTTGGAAAATTCTGGTTCTCCAAAAGTAACTTACTAAGAAAAAGAGGCATTATTAAATTTCTTTTTTTTTTATGGACACAATATCTTTATTTTATGTGGTGCTGAGAATTGAACCCAGTGCCTCGCACATGCTAGGCAAGTGCTCTGCCACTGAGCCACAACCCCAGCCATAAATTTCTTAACTACTGATTAGGGTTGGTGTTTTAGGAACAAAGATTTCAAGGGGTCATGTAAGGGTTTCCACTCCTCACTTCTTTGCTTCCTTTGATAAGGGCCATGGCCTTTTCTATGATGAGGTTATCTTATTTTATGTTGCTATAACAAAATACTCAAGAACAGATAGCTTTTAAAGAATAAAAATTTATTTTCTCACAGTTCTATAGGCTATGAAATCCAAGATCAAGTCAATAGAAGGTTTAGTTGCTTCTACTTTCTGTTTCCAAGATGGCACTCTATCACTGCATCCTCTGGAAGGCAGGAACACTGTGTTCCCACATGGTGGAAGGAGGAAAGGCAATCAGCTGACTGTGCATGAAGCCATTTTTATTGTTGTTACTGGGAATTGAACTCAGGGGAGCTTAACCCCAGTCCTTTTTATTTTGAGACAGGATCTCACTAAGTTGCTAAGGATGGCCTTGAACTTGTGATCCTCCTACCTCAGCCTCCCAAGTTCCTGGGATGGCCTACTAGGACAGACAGAATCATGTTTTAAAGGCCCCATCTCTCTCTCTCTTTTCTTTTTTTTGGTACTAGGGATTAAACTCAGGGGCACTCTACCACTGAGCCACATCCCCAGCCCTATTTTGTATTTTATTTAGAGTCCATGTCTCAATGAGTTGCTTATCACCTTGATTTTGTTGAGGCTGGCTTTGGACTTTGATCTTCCTGACTCAGTCTCCCAAGCTATTGGGATTACAGGCATGTGCCACCATGCCTGGCTAAAGTTCCCATCTCTTAATACTGACACATTAGCCATTCAATACCTAAATTTTACAGAGGATACATGAAAACCATGGCAGAGGTTAAGAAGGGGTGCAAATGAGAGAAATTGAGTCAGAAAAGCAGTTGACAACTAAATTATGACAGGCCTTTCATGCTGTTCCATGGTATTTGGACTTCAATTTCATGATAGCCATCAAAAGATTTTTAACAGGCACAACCAAGCAAAGAGTCACATGTCATTTGTCCATTAGAGGTAAAAGAAAAGTCAAGTGCCAACAATTTCAAGAGATTAAGTGTAAGAATAGATGAGGAGCTAGGAGAGCAAAGTTCATCATTTGAAAATGAAAAACTAAATTTCTGTCTAAATTTAGAACCCCCCCCCCACAGACTTTTTCCCCCCTTTTTTAGAGTTGGTAATGGAAGTCAGGGCCTTGTACATGCCAGTCAGTTGCTCTATCACTGAGCTAAATCCCCAGCACTAGAACTTTCTAAAATCAAGCTCATTTACGTGAAGCTAAGAAGAAGTCTCCTTTCTTCTTAAAGAAGATCTTTGATGATTGCTTTGGATGGGCTTGGGTGCAATAGAAGATTTTGCCAAGGCAAACTTAATGCAAAGATTCTTTCTGTATGGCTTGTCTCTCTTTGACTTCATGTTTCCTTAAAACCAATCTTGATCTTTACATTTAAGTCCACATCACTGTAACTTTCTCTGGTCTAGAATATCTGCTCCACTAGAACATAAACTCATATGGAAGACAATAGAACTGGTATAAAGCTATTAAGCAAACAGTATCTAAAATTATTTCTGTTATTCTAGTTATGAGATAGAAAGGCCATTGTCTATTTTGATCATCTTTCTTAGGTTTACCATTTCAGTGAGCTAATGAGCACTTGTCTACAGAAAATAAGAATTCAAAGCATTTAGCTAGACGCTAAAATATCAGGGACTAGTGATTGGCTTACCTTCAAAATTTGTCAGTTTCAGCATCTTTATAAGGATTTCATCAGCTATACTGATTCAAGCTCTCTGTTTCCTTGAAGAAGAGCTATCCAGCTTCTAAAAGATTGGAGCCATGCCTGTGCATTTCTACTTATTTTGCAGACAGTATTGATGACAACAACAACAACATTTAGCCTTGTAAAAATAACACTTCACCAGTTTAGCACCAGAAGAATACTTTTGGAGTCAGATACCAACACTATACGAAAAGTGGTATGATACATTTAAATTTGGGGCCAAAGAATAAAATATATTTTTAAGGAACTCTATGTTTTTTGAATTATGAAATAATTTTACTATGAGAGAGTCTTCTCTCTTATATTCCTGCATTGAAAAGACTATGTTAGCAGCATGTATACCTATGTTGAATAGTCTTAAATTTCCAAGAGAAAGATGTCCTTGACTTGTTTTTAAGTGCTAATGTCATGAAGAGATATGACCAGATGATCAACTTTGTCAGTTAAACTATATCTTTCTTGGTTTCTAAGTTGACATAATCATAAGCATTTTTGCCATACTAACTTATTTTGTGACCCAATAAAAGAAGAAAAACATTAAACTTTGTGTATTTTGAGACATTAAGTAGAAGGTGTTAATAAAATAATTTAAATGACTTAAAATATCTAAAGAACAACAAAAGAGATTCTGCATTTTCTTGATCCTCAAAATGTGCTCTGAGGATTTGTGCATCAACATTACCCAGGAGCTCGTTAGAAATTCAGAATCCCAGACTCAGTCTCAGAGCAGCTAAATGGGACTCAGATTTGAACAGGGTAGTTCTAATACTCCAGGTAGTTAACATGCATATCAAGGTCTTTATAAATGTACTAGTTTATAAATGTACTACTGCAAAATTTGGTCATGTAAGTTGTTACTTTGCCCAGAGAGTAGTATCCTCGATACTTGACTCCTTTACAGGAAACATTATGATTATAGTTTCAAAATGATCAATTTTGATATCTTTAAGTAAAAATAACCTAGTAGAGTTAAACTGTACATAAATGGAAGCGTAATTTCTATGGTAACCCAGGTTTCCTAGGTGTTCAGAATTAGGAAATTGAAAGGTAATCAGTAATAGCTGCTAGGGACAATCACCATGGGTGAAATCCTTTGCCAAATGGCAAATGAGTGAATGGCTACAATTGGGCACCAAACTGAGATTCCTGCTGCTTTTCAATAGTGGCCATAAAGTGCTTGCCATCAGTTTTGAAATTGCTGTGGCATGATAACATATAAAAATTTTCCCAGTGTCTGAGAGAAAAATGGTGTCCCAAATGTCCATCTTGATAGCACAAGAGTGAGAGTCTTTCATTAGTTAGCTAATTTTTAATGATTGAAAACTCATAATGACAGTATGCATCTTGAACACATAGAAATGTTTTGAATAGAAAATATCCTTCGAACAGATAATTAATCATCGTTAAAATATCATTTAGATGTTAAAAATTTAAATTCAACTTGGGGCACTCAACCACTGAGCCACATTCCTAGCCTTTTTTGTATTTATTTAGAGACAGAGTCTCCCTAAGTTGCTTAGTGCCTCACTATTGCTGAGGTTGGCTTTGAACTTGTGATTCTCCTGCCTCAGACTTTCCAGCTGCTGGGATTACAGGCCTGTGCCACGGTGCCCAGCTAAGAGTTCACTTAATTTTAATCCATCTATTACTACAAACCAGATTTAACCACAATGAGGGTAAAGCCAAACTTTTTGTGGCTACAGTGCTAATTATTTGACTTAAGGTCAAAAAAAGTCATAGGCAAATTTAACTTATCTCAAAATGTTTAAGCTAAGCAACTCTCTGAGTTGTTGCTCTAAACATTAAACTTATTCCAAACTAAGGGAACAGGAATGAAGTTTTTTCATCCTGTGAAAGATATTGTTCTCTAAAATATATATTACCTCCTAAAGCTGCTTTGCTGCTGCTATCTTCAGTGGCTGAAAAGGAGTTTTAAATAACATTGAGCCCCTCATTTGTGTTCTGGAGGGTCTGTGAGCGATTTGGAGATAAAGCACAGTTCCTTAAAAACAAGAACCTTGACATTTGCCTTTGCTTCCCCCACTCTCTAAGCATGTTTCAAAATTGCTCTTTAAATTAGCCATGCTGCTAATACATTGGCAATAGTTTTCCAAAATCTGGATCCTATCCTTAAAATTTAGTTTAACAGAGCCTAGGATTTCCATCCACCTTTCTGAAATTCTCATTTTATACCTAAGCGTGTCTATCAACATCTTACCTGTTCCTCAATATACATTTCTTTTTTTCTCCAAGTGACATATATTTAATGGAATGATATTTTTTATCACATACTGTTAATCAGTCGCTGATTTAATTATACTCAAAACGAATTATAAAGAGAATAAGAATCACTTTATGCCGCAGTCTGGCTGGGCACAAATCACCGAGCCACCACAAAGCACTTGTATGTTCAAACAGGAAACTTTATTGCCTGAACTCCAACAGCACTCCATGCACACTCCCGGGAACTCTCCCGAACACCACCCATGCGGTCCCTCTCCAGCACACCACCCCAACCGGAACTCCCTCCACCAGAACTTCACCAACCAATGCGAACTCCCCAGGAAATAGCATAGTGAATGCACATTACAGGCTTAAAATGGTAGGAAAAATCTTATCAAATTCTTATCTTCCATTTTAATTAGCTGAACATACGTATTATATCCAGCTTTTGTACATTTCTCAAACTTTGCTTTTCTATCCTGTTTGTACACTAGAATTGCCTGGGAGGTTTTTCAGGTCCCTACCTGCAAAGATTCTCATTTCATTGGTCTGGCAATAAATGAAGAGGGAAGAAATCAGTAATTTTCCAAGCTCTCAAGTGACTCAAAGCAGTCAAGGTGGATGACTACCTTGATAAGACAGCTGAATTTCATTTTATTCTCTCCAACAAGGACATATTTAACTGTAGGCATCATGTTGTATGAACTACTATCTTAGATATGTTGTCCATCCCTGTGAAAATGCTTAGGAGGACAATGGAGTAGAATATTTAGAATTAGAATTGATGCTTAACTCCTAAATGCACGAGGAACAGGTATGCAGGTTGTACAGACAGACCAATCTCACTTTCATCTGAGAGGCTTTGGTCTTCTGATAAAATAATTTTTCACTTTTATGATGCCTAAATTTTCAATATCCTAGAGATTTTCTATGTGTTTCTTTAGCATTTAAGTATTTGTCTAAAAGTTGTGAGCCAAAGCTCTTAAGCTATTTCCTGAATCAGAGTCTCTGATTTCCCTTAAACTGCTAAAGTCAAAAAAATTAAAATGTGCTGTCGGAGTCTCAAGAGCCATCAGTCATGAATCTGGTGTCAAAGCAATGATCTTTAAATGGGCAATGAAAAGAGTGATAAAGTTAGGTGTAAGGTAAGATAGGGTCAACTCCTAAGTTCTGGGAAATTTTCTAACTTTAAGAAGTTCTTTGGAATTTCTTTGGAAGTTCCTTTCTTTGGAAGCCAAGATGCCAGCTTCCTCTTGTTTAACTCTTACAAAATATCCACAGCATTCACAAGAGTTTTGGATTTCTTCATTAGATGGTAAATCAATGACGTTAACTATTCCTGTCAATTGCAAAAAATCTAGGTTTTCATTGCAATGTCTACCTAGCTATCTAGCCATTTGTTGTCATCTAAAGTAGTTATCCCTACCCCTCTCCAAAGAGGATTTGAAAAAGTCAGTACCAGTACTAATTCTCCACCATGAATCACAGGAATAGTTTATGTGATTCTTTGTGATTTAACAATATTTGAAATCAGCCTGAAATCAAATTACAGGGGCAGATCGGTATAATTAGGTAAGTGGATAAAGAAATAAAAATAGTTCACGCCTCTGGGTATATTTCTCAAAAGATACTTAGGAAACTTCTCCAAAATAAAAGACTACATCTATAGCAATCATTGGCAGAGAGAGGCTTCCAGGAAAGGTATGCTGAATAATGAAATAACAGCCATCTGTTTGAAGATGGCTTGGCAGTCTTATCCCATAAAGGCATGCTTATATCCTGTGCCAGAACTGGTCCCAGAAATGCCCAGAAGACTCAGAAATATTGTGACTTTATTTCACACATTAGGTATCAAAAAAAAAAAATCTAGGGCTTCTGTATATCCAGATCCTTTGATAACACAAATAATTTCACCAAAGAACTCATGGTTGCTGTTTGCAGTCTTACTGTAAGTTAACTGGCCTAGTGAATTAACTGGACTCCATGAGATGCAACTAGAAAAAAGCTCCATTCTTGCCCAATATGACTCCTCTAAATCTACTCTCCTTAGATGAAATCTCTGCTAAATCCCACAGCTTTTCTTATCTGTTTTAGGTAATAAATAATTTATTCCAGTCTAATAATCTTATGATGCCAAACTATCATCCTGTTAAATCTTCTCTTCTGTGTTGACTGCACTTGGGATCACTGCCATGGTGGAATATTTATTTCCCCTCCTTCCTCTTCTACTCTTTCTATTCCATTCACCAGGATGTACCTAGCTGCCTCAGAGTTTGAGTTGGAAAAAATATATGTGACATGAAAGGCTTACTTGACCATACAGTTGTAATGAGTCCTTAGGGCACTCGATATGGGAAAACCAATGTTGGAAAAACCCATTCAGGGTCCCTCTCTTTGTTAGTCTTAAATCACCTAATAAACTTTACAAAGCTGATACTGATTGTTTTCAAACTTATGAGCATACCAGTTTTCTTTCCTTCGTATTCATAAGGTAAATATTTTTCACATTTTTATTGAAGCAGTTAATCCTTAAACATTTAAGGTGATTAACTAGTATAGTTGGGTTTAAATTCACCATCTTATTTAAAAGTTAATATTTGTGCTATTCTTTTCATCTTGCTTATTCCATACATTTAAAGTCTTTTTTCTGGTTTTAGCAATTTTTATTCATATTTTTCTTTCTAATTTGAAGTATAAATGCTTTTTATTATTCTTAATGGCTACTCTAGAGATTACAGAATACATTATTGATTTATCAAAACTTAACATTACTTTTGCTTTCTTGTTGGACAATGTATGGAGCTTATAAAATTTTAAATCTAAGTAACTAAACTTTCAATTTAGGTACTACTGTTTCTTTTTTTGTTTGTTTGTTTTCAGTACTGGGGATTGAACCCCTGGATACTTAACCACTGAGCCACATCCCCAGCCCTTTTTTATATTTTATTCAGAGACAGGGTCTTGCTGGTTTGCTAAGTGCCTCACTAAATTGCTGAGACTGGCTTTGAACTCATTATCCTCTTGCCTCAGCTTCTTGAGCCACTAGGATTATAGGCATGTGCCACTGCACCAGACAGTACTAGTGTTTTCTTTATATAAATATATACAAACGTATATACATATAATTTTGCACAATCTACAATATAGTATTAATTGAGATTTACCTACATATTTATGATTTTTCTCTTATATCTTTTATATATCTCAACCTTGTCATTAGATTTTTTGGGGACTTGAAGAATAACATATAATATTTCTTAAGGTGAATTTGTCTCATGTAATGTTTTCTTTCAACTAGATGTGATTAGATGTGAATTTCTCTATTATACGGCTGAAATAATTGAAAACAAAAAGTGTAGTGAAAATTAAATACTCAGGATATATTGAATAAATGCATTTCATTGGCATAACACATAACACATCATAGCCACTTGTGCCATTTAAAAAAAAAGTAAGCACTATATACTCAACTATGACAAAACATTGGTTACAAGATCATTCCTTCTTCAGAGACTGGGATAGTAATGTATTTCTTGAATTTTGAAATTGGAAATGGCACAGTAAATCTGAAAACAGAGGTAAAAATTATCAACAATTTTCAAATTTATATTTACATTTTGTTTCTCAAGAAACTATGAAGCAAATGTTGATAGTGAAGTGAAACCCACTTAATGTTAAATGCCTGATAAGAGTATAGATTCTTAAAATGTATTACCCAATATAACTAGGCATCTAGGAATATAAAATCATATTCATTTACATACACTTGACATTTGGGTCACCAACAAAATTATATAGGCTATTTTTATAAATCTAAAATGTAGTCCCATAAGACTTGTCTCTTCGTAACAATTCACAAGCAAGAGATAATTCTCACCTGTGAGGCTCCATCATCTACTTCCAGAATGGCTTTTTTTCTTTTTTGGTGCTGGGGGATTGAACCCAGGACCTTGAGCGTGCAAGGCAAATGCTCTTTCTACTGAGCTATATCCCCAGACCCTAGGTTGGCTTTTAATGTATTCTGTTTAGTTGTTGCCTTGGTACCCATGAGCTGCTTGCTGCACCAGCTCTGAGCAGTGAGGCCATGTCTCAATGCCTCTTTCTTACTCTGACATATGAGACAAGTTGTCATTTTTTGACCCAGTATCTCAATGTTAACTGAAGTAACACACCATGGGAGGGCATCTTTGAGATATAGATGTACAGAGGAGGTCTTCAGCCAAGACAAGAATGAGAGACTGAATGAATGATTACTGGGTAGAGGACAGGAGTCTGGAAAGAGAAATGATGGAAAAGAGACATAAAAAGAGGGTCTTAGATTTTGCAGGAAGTAAAGCTAACACAACTGTAATAAAAACAAAGCAAGATTTAGATGCAAATAATTGAAGTGGCCCATGTTTTGTTTGCCATGACAAGAGTCAGTATCATCAAATCATCAACAACTGCAAATGTCTCTGGCACATAATAAAAATTCAACATATTATTGGTGGGGAAAAAAGAATAGAATCTTAGGGTTTGCAGTCCAATGTACAGAGTTTGGAAGTTGTTATTCTTGTCCTTATGACAAGAAAAGAGCTGAAAAAACACTAAAATCAACAGGCCTTCAGATATCCATCAGAGAATTAAGGTCACAGAGCAAAACACTGCCCTAAATCTGCAGAGGGACAGTCCTCACCCACAGCTAGCTTTTAGCAGAAGTCCAGGACAAGAAGCCTGTAGCTAAAACCAATATCAGTTGGAACATTTTAAACTGTAATTTATAAAATGCTGGAGGCTCAGTATAGCCTAGCTTGAAAGTTAAGAACGCGTAGGATTCCTGTCTTATGGGGGGTCCTAAACTTTCAGAAATTTAACCTCCAAGAGCCCTACCAGGTTCAGGGTCTCACTGTGAAGATATGAGAAAAGTCTCTTTCTACTTCCAGCAAGAGGCGGAAAAATATAACCATTCTGAAATATATCCAGAGTCATCTGTTATCTTTAAAAAGACCTGCTTCAAAGCTATTTTACCAGGACCTAACCAACTGCAGTTTTACTAAAGTCTAACCAATCTGGGGGAAGAAAATTACCCAACTCAGCCTAATTTAAAAACTGACAATGCTTCCCTGGTCCTTCACCTTGCCTCTAGGTGCTAGGTCTCCTCTGTATTAAAAGAGAACTGCAAGCCGCAGACCCTATTTAGGAGTGTCTAGGAAAACCCAAAGGCAACAGTGTGACAGAAACTGACATACTAGAGGAAATTTTAACTTCTGACACCCCAGCTAAACCAAGTGGGAAGCAGGGAAACATACTTCAGTATGAACATACTTCATACTAAAGACCCATCTTCTTTTATTCCTTTTATATGGTATATTGCAAAAAATTTGACTTTCAACAACAAATTATAAGTGGTTATTGCTTATGAATAAATGAGATAAATGATATCAATATTTTAAGAGAGGAGAGGAAGGAATCCGGAATATAGATGCTCCTTGACTTATCATGGGGTTATATTCTAATAAGTAACACATTTAATATGGCTAACCTATGTAACATTAGAGCTTAGTGATGTGCAACACTGCAGAATACCAGTTGTTTACCTTTGTGATGGGGCTGATTGAGAGCTTGCTGTCACTGCTCAGCACCACAGGAAGATATACTGCATAGTTTTCACAAGCCTGGGAAAAGATAAAAATTAAAAATTTGAAGTATAACTTCTACTGAATGTGTATCACTTTTTCTCCATTGTAAAGCTGAAAAGTCACTAATTGAATCATCATATGTCAGGGAGTATCTTCATTATGTTGTAAAGAAATGGTATGATGCATGGAGCGGTTTGGTGATATTTGAAAGAGGAATTGAATTTGTTGTAAATATATGTTACATACTTAAGAGAAATGGCTAAAATCATCAAAGGCAAAGTATTATAATTAATATTCTAGAGAATAAAATGGAATTATATAAAATATTCAATTAAAACCAGAAAAGAGAGAAAAAGGGTAGAAGATGCAGAAATGAAAGAGAGGACAAGAAAAACATTAATACATAAAAAAATATTATAGCTGTTAATCTAAACATACCATTAATCAGTGGTCTAAATATACTTACTAAATGACAGAGACAGGGTAGAAAAAATTCAAGGCATGACTATATGCTGTCTGTGAAAAACCCACTTTATATTTATTTATTTAAATACAAAGCCATAGATTAAAAATAAAGGTGTAGAGAAAGCTATACCATATTGACACTCATAAGAAAAAAAGCTGGAGTAGTGATATTATTTCAGACAAAGTTGAATTCAAAGCAAGGGAAATTGTCAGGAATAAAGAAGCACACTTAATAATGATAAGGGGTCAATTTTCCAAGATATAACAATCATTAATGTATATGTGCTTAATAACAAAGAGTTTTAAAAGTGAAGCAAAAACTGATAGAACTGCAAAGAGCAATACATGTATTAATTATAATAGTTGAAGACTTAACACCCCTATGTAGAACTGGCAAATCTAGAAGACAGAAAATCAGTAAAGACATAGTCAACTGATCAGCACCATCAACCAAGTGGACCTAGTTGACATCCAACCATGTGGAATTCACATTTTTCTCAACTTCACATGAACCATTCACCAAAATAGACCAAATTCTGTTCTATAAAATATAGCCTATCCTTATGTATGGGATGCAGCAAAAATAGTTCTTAGAGGGAAATGTATAGTATTGACTGTGCACATTAGAAAAAAAGAAAAACTAAGAACAGTGATCTAAATCTCTAGGAAACCAGACAAAGGAGCAAATTAAACCCAGTTGTTTACCAATGGGTATTCTGCAAATTAAATTAAACATAATACATAAAATAGTTTTGGCATGTATTCCGTTTATAAGAAATGCCTTTATAGAGGAAATGAAAACAATAAAAAAGTGGAATGTTTACTCTATTTAGACAAATATTTTCAAATTCTGTATCCACCATTTAACATCTGAGTTGCATCAAAAATTACCAAGTGTTTCTGAGCTTTAGTTTATCTTCTATAATAGAGACAGTAATACCTATTTCATATGTTTATGTGAGAAAAAATAAAATTATTTATGCAAAATACTTAACACATTAAGCATTAAAAATGAAGGGATTATCTATATCACTAACCTCATCACCATCATCACTACCACCATCATCATCACAATCAAATGGACATTGATGGACAATATTGAACATACATAGATAAGTGAAATGTGGTGAGATACAGAGATTCATTGCAGAATGCTCAAGAGAAAATTCTCTTTGCTAGGGAATCTGCTTCAATACCACCTTCTTCAAAGGATGTATTCTAAGGTGACTGTCATGTAGTCATGGCTCTTCTTCTCCTGGTTCCCCTCTCTTTAAGCTGCTGTGGCGCAGTGACACAGTGGTGACACATGTCATCTCTTTCAGTTCTATTGTAATATCCCACCTATACAATTAGTTTATGGGAAGTTTTATGGTAGAAAGGAGAAGCTAATAACATAGGCCTCATAGAAAACAATATGAAAATTAGTGTTAGATATTTCTGTTCTGTCAAGGTCCTTCTATCAACAAGGATTTTTGCTTTCTTACTTTTGTCCCAATGAAGTTCCCATTGCCCTACCTTCTTTCTTCCTCTTAAGTTTTCCTTCATCAGCTTCAAATTCCTCCTTTACCATTACAACACTATTCGGGTCTCCTTGGCTACAATTCTCAAAACTTATATAATAGATCTTGTAACACAGACTTAAAGAACTATCTTTTCCAGCACAGGTCATTTTCACCCTGCTTTGCAAACTCTTTACAGCCTAGACTTGGAAGAAATTCTAGGCTATTCCAATAACTTGTCCAGTTATTGGAATACTTTACTTTTTATTCCTTTACTTACATTCAGTCCAATAGAGTATCAAAATTGTTCTCATCCAGATTAAAGTTCTCCCCCTTCCCAACTCCAACCTAGCTCAGAATGAGAAAATTACAGAGGAATGGGTTTTGCAACATGTTTCCTTATGATCTTCCCACCTAGTGCTTCTCCCTGTGCAGCCTGTTCTCCTCTGTTGGAGAAGTAGAAAGGCTCCAACAGTTGCATTATGATACTTGTGCCCCTGGAGAATGTTGGATGCTCAACTGGCATCTTGCCTGGTAAAGGGAATCTGAGGGCACCCCAGTAATCCTCAGTGAGAATCTTCCACTCTTGCTCCATGGTAGATTGATGTCTCTTCTGCTGGCTTCTTCAACACCCCATAGGGTCCTGGATCCCTTCAGTCCATCCTTTAAGGGCAACTATATTCCTCTGAGTTGTCCTCTTGGGCAAGGTCTCTCTGAATTGACCCATGTTCCCTACCCTGCTATGGGGTTCAGATATGGCCCACAGGAAACAAACTTCTTTGCTTTGTCTATTCCTGGTATAGCACTGTCTTTAAGGTCTGCAGAGATAAGCTTCTCCAGCCAGCTACTTATAGATGGGTGTCATTATATGTTAGTGTTCAGGTGAGAGAGGTAACACAAGACTCTGACGTAGTCTAAGGAAATCCTTACTAATACCCTTTCACCAGTCATGCATCCTTCCACACATCCTGAAGGTGGCAATGGTCTATTGTATACTGGACTGGATTTGGGATCACCCCTTGGTAAACTATGCATAGATATTTAGACTTTTGTATATACATGGTCACCAAATGAACAACACTGATCTTAACTTTAGAGGTTAATCCAAAACTAAACAGCATAAGTCCCATTTTAACATCCTGCTTCATTTGCATATAGAAATCTGTCAGGATTCTCAGGAAAACTTAGACAGGATTATAGATAACAATTTTCTTCTTTGTAATTTAGGATTATTTAGTGCTTCAAATTTCTACTTTTTAAGAAAAAGCATAATCTTTGTGCTATTTTTCATTTCTCATACTTTCAGTAAATTTGTAATTTCTGTGAGGTCATGGTCAAGATATATATAAAAAAACCAAGGAAAAATTTGAAGAAGGTAATTCAAGTGTGATGAACCTTTCTTTATGGTAAATTCCAGAAGATAGGGCCTCCTTAACTTTGGCAGGGTGGGTATAGTAGTGCCCCCCTCATGTTTACAACTTACCTTTGTTCTATTTTCTAATGTCTAGAAGAACAAATAATACTTCTATGTAGAAATATCTTTTTATTAAAAAATGACACTTTAAAAAATATTCAGAGTAAAAAAAATCAATGTAAACTAATGACTTCACAAGCTCCATTTAAAAACAAAAACCTCCAAGTTGAATTGTTAACTTTTTAAAAAACAATTTCAATCTCTTTTCATTTGCATTATAAAACTTGAACTTAATGAACCACCAGTGGTATAAATACGTCAGAAGCTAGGTTGCCAATTAACATCTTTTTGGCTGTGCAGAGATAACCAAGCATAGAAAAAGTTAAACAAATTTGACTTTAATGTAATTATGTTGGAGACTAATTTAATCAGATATTTATCAGATTTCCCCACGGATCCCGTGAAGCAGCAGCATTAATATTGTTTTCCTAAACATTCACCAGAGCCAAGCCTCCCATGGAAAGGAATAAATAAGGAAGGGCTCCTGCAAAGCTTTTGGACCTCATTTGTGATGCATATTCTCACTCTCTGCAAACATAAAACCCCTCTGCTGGCAATGGTGCTATTTGAGTTAGGTACAGTTACTGTCTATGCCACATTGGCCAGCTCATGCTGAGAATGTATTACAGTAGTTGCCTATCTGATTGTTCAGAGAATCCCCTAATAATCCTAGTGAGGTTAGAGAGACTGGAATGGAATGGCAGGTGTGCCCATGGGTGTCGAGAAATACATCTTCAAGTTAAGAAGAATCTTTGGTATTACAGGTATAGATCTTTGTTCCAATTGGTTCTCCCATTTACCTTTTTAACCCATCAGGATAGATTTCTCCAAAGTGGAAACGTGAAAGGGTGCGCCTTCACTGTAAAACTGTGACCGTTTTATTTCTTAGCCATCTCATTCGTGTGAGTATTCACACAGAGCAAATATGCTTGCAATGAGATAGAGGAAAAGCTTGATATTTTGACTAGATAATTTATGTCATGGTGCTTTTTTTCACGTACTATCAAGATTACTCAAGTCTCTGAAAGTTAGTGATATATCATCGTTTAAATATTTTCAAGTACAGCTCCAACTGCAGGGGGTCTTAAGTTGTACACAATAGATTCCTCCCTTGAGTGAGATTTTATTCATCTTTTGAAATGTTTCCTAAATATATTATAGACCATCTCATCTCCCTTTTATTCTGCATCAAGGTTTCAAATGAAAAACATGATAAATGTAGCTATTGAACTATTGAGTCCACCGACACATGACACTAAGTTGCAAGGGGGTATGGAGATGGATAGTGCTGATTTCTCGTTCATTTATTATGCTTAAAATTATGGACAGAGCAAGATCTTGTCTTGGCTTTACCTTTTGCAAAATAAGCCCAGGGAAGGGAGGTGGGGAAGAAGATCCCAAAAGACTGTTCAGTAAAGAGAATGATTTTTAGAAATCTGATTGCACTTCTAAGACAGATGGATGTGTCCTACTAAGTGGGGGAAATGGGATAGGAAAGAATACTAAATACTGACTGAGTGGCTACAAAGAGCTTCTCACTTATCTCTTGTAATATCAATGGTCATCTCACAGCCTGTAGCCATCGATGGCCATTTCATTTTGTATGCATGCATGCCAGTTTTTGGAGCTGTATGCCTGATTCTAGGGGGAAAGAGAAACTTTAAATTATTACACAAAGACATAAACATTTCTTTGAGAAACAGAAATAAACTTTAGTACATTTTGCCCTGATTTACAAGGTGCCTGAAATGCACTTTTTTTTTTCTAAATGGTATTTTAAATTTCTACTTCTATCTGCCTGCTGCACAATAGTTTGGAAGTCCAAGTTAAAGAACAGTGAAAAGCATACTTTCCCTCTTTCCCTGAGCTCCCACACCCCTGGAAAAAATTCTCTTCTCACTTCCTCCACCCATTATTTCCACTTTCCTATGGAATAGCAGCTGTGTTTAGCCTGATGAATTTCAGTAAGATGTAACAGATGTTGAAGAGACCGTTGTTAATAATAAAAAAAAGAAATAACCTATCCAAGATTTCTGTTCTCCAGATACAGTTTCAATTTTAACCATTTATCATTTGAGGATGGTAAGTAAAACTAAAGGACACATTCCCCCAAAAGGTGGGCTGCTTATTCCCTGGCAAAGGCAATAGAAACACTTTAGGTGTTTTTGCTGGGAAGGAGACAGTGCAGAAGACACAATACTTTGGATGTGAAAGGTTAACATAAGTTTATCCCATATACTTTCATGGAACAAGTAATCAAGTCAGGACACATAGAGGTTCATGAAAAATTTTGTTTCTGTTTAAAGGTTGCTTTAAAGTTATACTCCATGTATGTAAAACATGTCAAAACACACTCAACTGTCATGTGTATCTAAGAAGAACAAATTTTTAAAAATAAGAAACAAAGAAAGATATGGTAAAGCTTGTATTGTTGAGGTTGTAACGTTGTCCTGCAAGCCACTCTTCTTATTGTTAATGAGCTATTATGATATGCCTGACTAGTTCCCTGTACACTGAGTTAAAAACAGGGCCAAATGCTCTTTTAGAACCCAATAAACTCTCCTCATTTGCTGCTGTATTGTGGAAGAGAGGAAAAAAACTAACATTGAATGAATCCCTACTATGTGCCAAGCATTGAGTGAGCACAATACTCACTGTATTTCAATTAATTGCTTTTGAAATATATGCCAGAGTACACCAATCCTGGAATAATGCCTTAATCTGCTGGTGACACTATAACAAAACACCTGAGCCTGGGTGATTTATAAATATAAGAGATTTACTTCTCATAGTTCTGGAGTCCATGAAGTCTGTGATCAAGACATTGGCAAATTCAAACAGAAACTTCTCAGAAAAAGATACACAATCGATCAACAAATACATGAAAAAATGTTCAACATCTCTGGTAATTAGAGAAATGTAAATCAAAACTACTCTAAGATTTCATCTCACTCCAGTCAGAATGGCAGCTATTAAGAATGCAAATAACAATAAGTGTTGTCGAGGATGGAGGAAAAAGGCACACTCATACATTGCTGGTAGGAGGCAAATTGGTGCAACCACTATGGAAAGCAGTATGGGGATTCCCTAGAAAACTTGGAATAGAAACACTATTTGACCCAGCTATCCTACTCCTCAGTGTATACCAAAAGGACTTAAAATCAGCATTCTATAGTAATGCAGCCACATCAATGTTTATAGCATCTCAATTCACAATAGCTAAACTGTGGAAGCAAACTATATGCCCTTCAATAGATGAATGGATAAAGAAACTGTGGTATATATACACAATGGAATATTACTCAGCATTAAAAGAGAACAAAATTATGGCATTTGCAGGTAAAAGGATGGAGTTGGAGAATATCATGCTAAGCGAAGTAAGCCAATCCCAAAAATACAAAGGCTGAATGTTTTCTCTGATAAGTAAATGCTGATCTATAATGGAGGAGGGCATGGGAAAAATGAAGGAACTTTGATTGGGCAAATGGGAGGAAGATTGGGGAGGGCATGTGGGGGCAGGAGAGATGATGGAATAAGATGGACATCATTATCCTAGGTACATGTATGACTGTCCATATAGTGCAACACTACATCATGTACAGAGAAATGAAAAGTTGTACTGCAACTGTGTACAATGACTCAAAATGCATTCTGCTGCCATATATACCTAATTAGAATAAATAAATTTAAAAAAAGACATTGGCAAGTTCAATATCTGGTGAAGTCGCACTTTTGGCCTCATAAAAGGCAGTTCTTGGTGGAAGAGGTAGAGCTTCTTCCAACCTGTTTTATAAGGTCACTAATTCCATTCATGAAGGCTCTAAGGACTTAATTATCTCCTAAAAGGTCCCACCTCTTAATACTACCAAATTGGTGATAAAACTTCAGCATATGGATTTTGGGGGAAACTATTCAGACCATAGCAGTGTGTTTTGAAACTTGCCCTACTACCTAGCAAAAAGCTAAGCTGTCTAGTTGCTCCCCCTCCCCTCTTTTATTAGAAGGATGATTCTACTATACTAATTTTCAAATAATCACTGTATAGGAAAGCCACCATAGCATGTTATTTACAAGCTATATTCAGTCATGTCTCTGTTAAGCCTGGTCTACCTATTTCTTTATTATTTCAGTGTTATTCTGAGAGTTTCAGACATTTATGGAAATATTCCAAATGCTCCATGTTAATATCCTTTCTCTTTTCTAAAAAAAATTATAATCCTATTAATGTCCTTTTGCTATTTTATTTCACTATTCATATAATTTTCTGAAAACTTTGAAATATACTAGTTCCTTTGAAGGAAGTATTTTAAAGGATTCGGCATACTTGGACATTGTAAGACTTGGTCATCTATTTAGGTTTGACATATTATGAGCAACCTAACCTACATCCAACACATATTTTCCTAAGCTTTTATACTTTCCAAATATATCAAGATTCCACTGTTTAACTAGGAGAACTTATAATAACAACATACCATAATGAATGCATGAGCTTCTATCAAGAAAATTCTTATCTTACATACAAATCAGAAAACTAAGAGTCAGATTGATTCAACATGCTCACATCTGGAAAGCACACATTCTCAGTCCAGATGGTTGGTGACTATAAGATCCCCTTTCCACTGTGCATCCGTTGGGCAATACACAGGGGCAAAGAAGGCCTGGATTGTCTCAGAATCCATAACTATATGGATACAATTGTGGTTCTGACTAGTGGCAAATGTGTTAGCTTTCTAGTGCCTCTTGATTAAGAAGTTTATTTTCACTTGATGAAAGGAAAAAAATCTTTAATACTTTACAAAGTGATAACTAATAATTAGATCAATAATTCATGTAGGCCTGTCAACATAGACTTTATGGACTTTTTAAAAATAAGAATAATGTCTTATTTAGTTCCAAGCTAACACATTCAATACTTTTTGTAAAATGAGTAGAAATGATCTGTGGGATTTTTTTATCCTCTCTTTGCTTGAAGGGAGATTGCACTTTAGATCCTCTATGTTTTACTTTGTTTTCCCACTTTGTCCCCCTTACCTACAAACTATTTCTGAATTTCCATTCCTAATATTATCTTCCACTCCTTGAAATCTGACCAATCATGTGGAACTCAGTTTAAATGCCAACTCCTCAGGGAAATCTCCTAAACTTAGCCCTGTAAAAACCACATGAATACCATTCTTTCCCATGGCATTTTTATTCCACTCTCAAAGCATTCAACATTTAGCTGTGTTTTAGGGTCATTTCTGCTAATATTTATCTCCTCCTAGAATGAAGTTTCTTGGGGATGGGATTTTGAATTGCTCATCACTCTATTCCTATGTATAGTACATTTTCATGAAGAGTGCTTCACACATAGCATTTGAGTTACGTGTTGTTGTGTGTTGTTTTTTTTTATTTTGGGGGAATTAAGTCAACATGGAATATGTACTAACATGCAAAAGGTTTCCACAACCATCATTTGGACTTAGTCTAGATATCAGGAATATATCCTTTCATTCTGCTTTCTAGTTCTCCACCAACATAAAGAACAGTGGTAACTGGGCTTGGGCTTCATCAAAACCAAGTGAATCTTTATTTGGTTTTATGGCACAGATCTGTAGGATTATAATCCTGTGCAAAGCTGAGCAACTTATAATTTTGCCTGAGATGAGGATAAACAGAAAGTGATCATAGTATATTTATTAGTAGAAACAGGTCCTATAAACCCGATTCTCTCTAAAGCTTGTGCAAGGGAGATCTCAAGAGAAACCACCAGCAATATAAACAAGTTCTTTCTTTCTCTCTCTCTCTTAGTGCATACTTGGCAAGCACTCTACCACAGAAGTATATCCCAGCCCACGATTATTTGTTTGAATAAACTCTTTAAGACTGAGTTGGGCATATCCCTTCCATTATTGTCTGTTTATATATTTAACTCTATCATAAGAATGTGGGAAGTTCAAAAGATTCATTTAGAAACAAATGAAAATAGTGTTAAGTGTATTATGAGCTTGAGGAATTTATTTAAAGGTTGACATTACAGTAAACTATAGCTACACTTGCCTAAGTTCTGGCCCAATGAAATTGTCTAACAAATGCATTATGAATATTAACTAAATGACCGAAGTAATCATACATTCACATGGGAACTTAAAAAAGTCATCTGTCTGTAGTATCTTTTTAGTTCTAGAAACTATTAATGATCATGTAAGCCCTTCTTATGAAATGAATATATTGAGTTCTGAGGGTTATGTATATATTCCTAATCACTAAACTAAAAACAAATGTGGAATTTCTCAACTTCAAAGTAAAAAAAAAAAAAAATTCAAGAACTGATTTTAAACATTTTCTTTCCCCTTTAAATTTCTGCACCTGAATCAACCTAGATAAAGAGTGATTTTTCTGGATTTAGGCTAAAGTCATGGTATCACAGGTGGAGTATGAATAATTTCCAGTCTACACATTATCTTGAAGTCTCCTTGGAATAAATGACAAGGTGAGATGGAATCATCCTAGATATAATGATTAGGAGAAAACTCCATCTTTATAGGGAAATAATCACACTAAGTTAATTTATTTTCTCTATAAGTTCTACCATTTGGCAACTTTGAAAAGCAGTTGGCCTCCGTGTTAGCAATGCTGATAACTGTAGGATGCCATTTAAGATATAACTCAAAGGCAAAAATCCCAAGGTATTTGCATTTTCTTTGACTTTTTTGAAAGTGATGGAGGAAGTGTGGAGTGAGGAAAAACAGAGTGGGCAGCTGTATTTAAATGAGCATAGGGCTTTCTGTAGGTTTTTATTTCTGAAGTTCTTGTATATTCCATTCAACTTTAATATATTGAGCATCTATATATGTGCAAGTCACGGTCTCAATGCCTTGGGGTAGAGGACACATGGGAATCATCATTAAAGGCAGCAATGGTCTAGTGATGGAGATGTGCACAAGTAAGTCCCTTGGAGTGCAATTCCTACTTGGTAAGGCGTACATATATTTTGAGGTTGGTGAGAGAACTTGCTCAGGTAACAATTTTAAAGAAAGGATATTTGTATTTTACTTTGAAAGGTGGGAAAAATCTCAACAGACAGATACAAAACCAGAGGCCAATGTTTAGAGACATGTTGGATTGTACATGGCAAGGACATGGTAGGTCCAGAAGATTGAACTCATGCAGGTGTGGTGAGGTATAAAAACAGTAGTGTTTGGATTTTGTCCTGTGGATAGGAGAGGCATTGAAAACTGGTAGAAGGAAGTAATGTCCTTGTGTTTCTATTTTCCACATACATTTTGTAAGATTAAGAAATAAAGAAGTTTCAGGAATATTACGACATCTATGCATCTTATATTTCAGTGAGGGAGACTTGGAAGTAGGGTAACTGGCTAGGAATACATTCCTGTTGTCTGAATGCTGACTTTAAGGTGGTAACAATGAGAATTCAAAGGAGGAAACCAACGTGAAAGACACTAAATTAGCCACCAAAATGGGTGTGGAGAGTGAGAGGGAGGAAGGAGACACAGATGTTTCCAAGGAGAAAGAGTCTGAATAGAATTCCAGGATGGGGTTGAAGAGAACTGAACGCATGGGAGACATGGGTCTTAGAATTTGCCACCTCTTGACTGGCACTTGGGGCTGGAGTGGAAAGGGAATCTTTACCTGTGAGGCATTAGCGCAGTATAAAACTGAGGGGTTGGTACAGAAAGCTAGGGTATAAAGCTGTAGTACAGAGATCCAGAGCGACAGATGAAAGTGCTAAGTCCAAAGCATGAGTCCTAGGAGTGAGGGCAAGGACGTGGGAGCCAAGAGCAAAGGGTACAGGTTCTGGAGAAAATGCTACCATCGAATCCCACTGGCTGGGGTGATTATTGCAGGCCCAACTTAAAGAACCAAGACAAGAAAATCAACTTTATATCTTATGAAAAAAAATTGTGGTGCTTACATGTTCAAAGTACTGAAAACTGGATTTGGAATTCATGGGAAAGCTGTCATCCAAAAATGGAAAGAATGTGAATTCATCTTCCTAGAGGTAGGGTTAATACCATAAGGGAAAATATGGAGGAGAAAATGATATATGATGTGATATTGGTAGAATAGATTCCAGTAGGAATTAAGAGATGGAGAAATAAGGCCAGTGGACATAAATTTTCCAGTCAAACACACACCCCAGATTTATAAGAAATAAAATAAAAGTATATTGACTTTTTTGTAACTAAATAAATATCTCAGATTCTCATTTTTTTTTCTCCTGAAAGTGAAAAAGCTCACTATGTCTGATGAATTCCAGGTATTTTCAGTCATTTCAGGGTCACGGTTGGTTAATTTGGGATTCCTCCATGCGTGTCTCAACGCTAGGAGGCATCTTAGTTCTTGTAGGTGAATATGATGCCACAGCATTTGTAAGAAGGGAACTTCTCATCATTGCTTGTCAACATGGGCTGAGCTATAACTCTATCTGACACTTCTGAATCTCAAATAAGGTCACTGCTGTGTGCCCATTCAGGTTATGAGACTTCCACTTCTTACAGTGTGAAGTCCTTTTAACTGACCACCATATCACTTCCAATTGTGCCAGCCCTCTCTCAACTAATTTCTTCTACTTCTGGAAGACACAGATGCCTCCAGTGCAGAGGGATAATCTTTGACATTGCCTGAGGCTTTCTCTGAGAAATAACAACCAAAGTAGTCATTTGTATTCCTACCATATTTGTTCAGTAAACTTGTTCAGGCTGAAACCCTCCAGTTATCTAAAAAGAAGTAGACAAGTCTTTCAGAATCCCATACTCCTCTGTGGAGTCTATTTGGTTAACATCTACTATAACCACCATCTATGTAAAATACTGACTGAAATCAAAGATGATACAGAGGGTAAGTCAATTTTGAAGAGTTTTCATTGACCATAAATTTTAGTTGAATATTATTTCAAACTGACATATTTGTAAAAATTTTAATTCTCGGCATGACAACAGTTTACCCTCATCTGCAGTTTTTCTTTCTGCAACTTAAGTTACTCTTGGTCAACTCTGGTGTGAAGATATTAAATAGAAAATTCCAAAAATAAATGACACAGGTTTCCAATTGCACCTGTTCTGAGCAGCATGATAAAATCTCATCCCATCTAGCTCTGTCCCATCAGCTATGCTGTGTATGACAGCCAATTTTTAGTCACTTAGTAGTCATCTTGGTTATCAGAAGGACTGTCATAGTGTCAGTATATTGTTTTGATTTTTCTTTTTATGATTAGTTTTTATTTTTAATTTCTTACTGTGTCTACCTTACAAATTAAGTTTTATCATAGATATACATGGATGGGAAAAAAACCTTAGTAAATATAGGGCTTGATATTATCTATAGTTTCAGGCATCCACTGAAGGAAAACTTGAAACATTTCCCCCCCACAGGTAAGGGGAAACTATTGTATCTTAAGTAGAACAAATTGCTACAATTTTCAGGGACATGGTGTTCTCATCTGTGAATTGAGAGTTCACACAAAGCAACAGTAATTAAGAGCCCAGGATTATTTGCCTTGGTTGTATGCTAAGAATTTTGAACATAAATATGTGAAGTTTTTTTTTAATCTCCTCTCTGATGTCTTCTGCAGTCATTGTTCATTCAACAGCATATTATTTAGTCTCCAGGAGTTGGAGTAGCTTCTATTTTTTTATTTTATTATTTATTTCTAATTTCATTCCATTAGGATCTGATAGAAGTCAGGGTAGTATCTCTACTTTTTTGTATTTGCTAAGAGTTGCTTTGTGGCATAATATATCGTCTATTTTAAAGAAGGATTCATGTGTTGCCGAGAAGAACGTGTATTCACTCATTGATGGATGAAATATTCTGTATATGTCTGCTAGGTCTAAATTATTGATTGTATTATTGAGTTATGTAGTTTCTTTGTTCAGCTTTTGTTTGGAATATCTATCCAGTGGTGAAAGAGGTATTTTAAAGTCACCCAAAATTATTGTGTTCGTGTTCTATTTGACTCTTGAAATTGAGAAGAGTTTGTTTGATCAATATAGATGCTCCATTGTTTGGGGCAAATATATTTATAATTGTTATGTCTTGTTGATGTATGGTTCCCCTAAGGAGTATGAAGTGTCCTTCTTTATCCTTTTGATTATCATTGGTTTGATGTCTACTTTGTTTGATATGAGGATGGAAACCCCTGCTTGTTTCCACAGTCCATATGAGTAGTATGTTTTTTTCTCAACCTTTCACCTTCACTCTGTAGATGTCTTTTCCTATGAGATGAGTCACTTGAAGGCAGCATATTATTGGGTCACACAATTGAAAAAAAATGTTTTTGGTATAATTTTTGGCTCACTGTAGGTACTCAAGTAAGTATTAGCTGAATAATGATAAGAAATAAAGTGGTTATGTGGGAAAACATCAGGAAGCTTTTCATTCTTTCCAGAGTTACATCAAGTGAAAAAGAAATTCCACTGAAAATTTTATGTCCATGCTTACATCAGGAAATTAAAAATCACCAAAGACCGCTGGGGATTCGAAGGCTGTTTTTGAAGAACCCTTCAATTGCACTTCTCTTGACAAAACTCTCAACCCAGTATGAAATTACAGGATTTTCATGGGGCCCACATGGCCAATACACTTTGAAAGTAAGTTGGAGGCAGAAAAACACCTTTTGTTTATAGCACTTTGAGGTTGAATATCTTGTTTATTTAGATCAAGAGCAAACAAACTATGGCATGGGAGCCAACCCAGTCACTGCAGGAATTTGTAAATAAGAATTCCCTTTTAACAGCTAGTGCCATTTGTTTGCATACTTTCTATGGTTCTCTTTGCATGAAAACAGAGGAATTGAGTAACTCACAAAACTGAAAATATTAATAATTTTTTCTCATTACAGAAAAAGTTTGGCAACCCTAATCTAGATTATTTTACCTACTTCTTGCAAGTTCTGAGATATGCTTTGCACACAGTAATTGATTAACAAACACATAATAGATCCTACAAATGTACTTATCAGTTCTAATACAGAAAAATTTACTTGTACTATAATGCTGAGAATAAGTGGCTTCTTCTGAGGAATCAGTCTTTCTTTTTTGAAATTAATTTCTTTTTTTCTTTGGAATTGAATTCAGTGGTCAAATGGAGACAATATTTTAGCCTAGATTTCCAAATAAGCACCTTCTTTCATCTGTTGACTGTTATGTTTTGATCCTTGTTCTCACAATTCTGCTTTACATTTTAAAAATTGTACCACTTCAATTTTACTTGGAAAACAGTTTTTGAGAAGTATATACAAGGAACTGAAAATATACGTGAATCAGTCTATCAACTTGGTATCTGTTGCAAAAAGCCAAAATTAGGTTTTTCTGATTAGCTGTGAGATAAGGAAAAATCATATACCTATTCCAGTTGTGATAGAGAAGATATTTAGCCATGTTGTGTAATAAGGTCTTTCAGAAGGACCATAATTACATATTACATTACATATTTCTCCAGGCCATTAAATACAAAATTTTTTTGTGTGTGAATTGAGAATAACTATAATAACATGTATTTTTGGCAGGGGAAGTACTAGGGATGGAACTTAGAGGCACACAACCACTGAGCCACATGTCCAGCCCTATTTTATTTTATTTAGAGATAGGGTCTCACTGGGTTGCTTAGCTCAGCTCACTTTTGCTGAGGCTGGCTTTGAACTTGAGATCCTCCTGTCTCAGCCTCTCAAGCCGCTGGGGTTACAGGTGTGCACTATTGCACCCAGCAACTTTTTTTTAATGATTGACAATCATAGCCTAAAATGTAACCATGAACCCATGACGTTTTTAGGTATGAAAAATTTTATTGACTTATAAATATATTTCTTGCACTAACCAGGTGAAAATGTAATTTTAACTAATCATGTTAAAATGTTAAAAGACACTGTTCATATTTTCACTTCTCATACAAATGCAAACTTTTTTTTCCTTACACAATACCTTTAATTATTTTATTTGTTTATTTTTATATGGTCCCAGGGATAGAACCTAGTGCCTCACACATGCTAAGCAAGCGTTCTACCACTGAGCCACAACCCTGGCCCCCAAATGCAAAGTTGTTTTTTTTGTTGTTGTTGTTGTTGTTTTTTTTATCGTAAGTACTCCTGCTCCACTAGTCAATTAATTTTATAGTTTTTCTCTTTTAACTTTATGAGTTCATGTCCACAAACTTGAGTTAAATTAATAATTATTTCCTTTTACCTCATTTTCTCATTAGTATGCAAGAAGTAATTGAAGATTATGTTTTAAAGAAAAGAAGCTGAGCAGGGATACATATATGTATGATCCTACAATCAGGCATTCCAAATATATTCATCTAACTTGTTTTGTACTTTCAAATGCATAACTCTTTTGTTTTTATTAGTGCATTATATTTATGTGTAGTATTTGGTTATATTTTGATACAATCTACATGCATGAAATATAATTTGCTCCACTTCAGTCCCCGTACTTTCTTGTTCCCCTGTTCCCCTTCCTCTACTTGACTGGTCTTCTTTTTACTTATTTATAGTTTTTTCAAAATTAGTGCATTATAAATATACATAAAGGTGTAAGTCACTGTGGTATATTCATATATGTACATAGCATAATATGGTCAATTTTATTTGAAATTCTTTCCTTTTCCTCTCCCTCCTCCCTCCCCCTGACCCTCAAACCTCTTCCTCTACTCTGCTGATTTCCTTTCTATTTTCATGGGATCCTCTTTTTTTTTTTTTCTGATTCACTTCTGCATATGGGAGAAAATATTTGACTGTTGGCTTTTTGACTCTGGCTTATTTCACTTAGCATGATGGTCTCCAGTTCCATCCATTTACTGGCAAATGACATAATTTCATTCTTCTTTATGGTTGAGTAAAATTCCATTGAACCACCATATAATCCAATGATACCATAAATATCCTTGGTATTTATTCTAAAGAACTAAAATCACCATACTGTAGTAATACAGGCACATCAAAGTTTATAGCAGTGCAATTCACAGTAACCAAGTTATAAAACCAGCCCAGGTGCATGACAACAGATGAGAAGATAAAGAAAATTCGGTATATAAACATAAATGCATTTCTTTTATGCAGCGCATATAATACACATGATCTGTAGTCTACAAACAGTTCCATATATCAGTTGAGGAATGCTAGTCTGCAGTCAGGTATATGAATCTCAAAATCAATGCTGTAAAATCTACTTACTATATTAAATTCTAAATAATCAAGGTGTTTATGCAAAGGTTGAGCTGTATGGCTGTAATGCAAGTTCTAGTTCACCAGCAGAAACACCAGCCTCTTTTGTATTGTCTTGTAAGTGTGATTCATAAAGTAGCTTATCATAATGTTTATTGAGTACCTAATGTAAGCCATAAAACTGCACTGCAGGTCTAGACTAAAACCTTCTCTTCTTTAACTCTTATATTTGAACCTTGTTTCAGAACCCTGTGAAAGTATTTTTCTAATAAACATATTGCCTTCTGATAGGTTTAAAATGCTATGTGAGAACATGTTATTACACAACGCTAAAAATCACTGTGATGGAGAGTCTATGGGAAAAATTCTTTAAAAAGTCTTCTGCAATTGTTGTATATATATATATATATATATATATATATATATATATATATATATATCAGTTTTAAAATACATGAAAAGGGCTTATACAATTCCCACCACTACTTTAGAGCTGTTACTTATTTTATAAACAAACAAACAAAAAAGGCTTGATTGATACTGAGGAATACTCACCAAAACAGAAGAACTCCTATTGGGAAAAAGCTCTGTCTTCAGTGGACATCTTTCAGTTCGATCCTCTTTCTCCCTTTGGTGGAGAACATAGGGGCACTGTTTCCTCTGATTTGAACTGGTATTTTTCATAGGTAAGAAATGTAAAACCAGGTAGATGTAAGAATGCTTCTGTAAACTTTGTAGTAAGGTCATGAGATTTTCACTTAATTCTGATGTTTCTGTATGAATGAAGTTGCCAACTTTTATATTGTAGTCAATATTTATAATTATATAAGCTTTTGGAGAAGTATTAACAAATGAAGGAGATATCAGTCATGGTATGCAAAATATAATTTATAAATAATTGGCTATATTTATAGTAACAAGAAGATCTTTTACGAACTTACTATGTCTTTATAAAAGATTCATTATTTTTAAGTGAAAAAGAGTGATTTCATTAAAATAACAATGACAACATTCCAATATGTATGCTGATTTCTTAGAGTGATATTTATTGTGTGTTTAGGAGAAGAAAGTTATTAGACTGGTTTCCTGCCCTTGGAGAAACTTAAAATATTGTTATTTTTTGCAAAGGAAAACTTAACAGAATCAAAACTTAAAGATTTGTAATCTCAAGATTCAGCAAGATTGCTATACTAACGATTTAGGAAACAACAAAAAAGAAAATTACAGAAGAAAATTATTTGTCTCAAAATATTCTTTCCTTCTTCATAGCTAAGATTTTAGAGGACAAAGCTTATGTATTATATCTTTAGGAAATAATGCTCTTAACACTCCTTTTTATGCCTATTAATAATAATAAATAATGTAAAGCATATGTATGTATGTGTACTTAAATCAATTTGGATCTTATATAAAATAAACTCATAGTAAGAACTGTCCTTATTTTTCCATTGTCCTAAGGTGCGGTTTTTACCTTTAGTTATCTGAGCTCTGATCCTCATGTTTCAATACATCATGTTGCTCACCTCCACATGACAAAAAATAATGAGCAGCAACAGATATTGAACTTTATATAACATTTATTAATATAGGATCCTGAATGAAAGCAATAATTACAGCAGTGTCACTAATGAGGAAATATTTTTAAGTGTTATGGATTTAATAGCATGCAGACCTTGGCTGACACAATTTAAAATGACAGATAAAATTTAAAGACTAATATTTTATATTTATGATCAATAAATTATCACCAGTTGTGTCATCTAGAGTCTCATCACTAACATAATCTTAAAACTTGGGTCCTATCATAACATAGTTAACACTTTACACCTAGAACTAATTTTTATTTGAAATAATTATTCTATATTCAAAACATGAGAATGTGTAGTTGTGCTTTTGCTCAAGAAAGGTTTACCAGTGTGTATATATTAATTTATTTCATTACAATCCATTAGGTACAAATATACATGAGCATAAATATGAACATTTCCATACTATCCGTACAATGAGAAGATAATACTTGTTATCATAAATCAAATGCATATTATGTAAAGAATTTAGCATAAATCATCATGTATATCTCACTACCAAACTCTCTGAGGTAGGTTTCATTGTTGTTGCTATTATTAATATTTTTTTCTATAGTCTCTACCAGTAGGGTTCCACTCTGCCTTCCCTCTGTCTTTAATTATCTGTTCTACCCTTTTGCCAAAATCATATCTACTCTGTCCATAACTGAGATCTGGAGATTGGAAAACACAGTATTAGGAAAAAAAATGAAATTTTTTATTTAAATTTTCCAATATTATTCAGTCTCTGGAGGTGGGACACAGATATTCTTTACAGCAGGAACATCCCAGAGAAAGTCCTGAAGTTCTCGATGTAAAGCATGAGTTTGGGTGAAAAACCATAAAAGCACTATTAATCTGAATGCAAATATAAATACTATGATTTGAAAAAAGCAAAATGCCCCAAGGATGATGGAGCCAGAAATGCACCTCTAAAGTGGAAATGCCATTTTCTTGGGGAATTGGTTTGGAGAGTGGAGAAAGTACCAGAGCTTGAAAAAATGTTTTTCCCCAGCTGCAAAACATTCCTTGGTCTTTCATGGCCTGTATGCTTGAAGGGACAAATTGACATATGAATGCAAATAAAAAGAGGAGGACTTTATGAAAGGGAGAAGCATTATCAATAGAATGAAATATGAATGTCAATAATTTGTCTTTAAAGGTTTATAATATTAAATAATCCTGGATTAGATAGTCATTTACAACAGGTACAGCAACTTTACAAGGATATAGAACTGCTGCTTATGTGGCATTGTGATGTTACAATGTTTCTGTGGTTTTGAAATGCATCAACAGATGAATAGATAAACAATATTGTATACATACACAGTGGAATATTATATAGCCTTTAAAAAGAAAGATTTGTCAATTGCAACAACATAGATAAGCATGAAGGACATTATGCTGATAGAAATAAGCCAGGCACAAATACTACATGTTCCTTGAAACAACCGGGATCTAGAACATCTGAATTAAATGAAGCAGAAAGTAGAAAGATAGCTACCAGGTATTGGTGGGAGTGGGAGGTGAGGTTATGAGAAGATGGTAAAAGGGCACAGAGTCTCAACTGAATAGGAGGAATTTGTGGATTTTTCTTTCTTTTACTTTTTCTTTCTTTCTTTTATTTTTGAGAGATATTACCCAGTATGGTTAACATAGTTAATAATGTACACTTCAAATGTTCTCATTACTATCATGATTAGTAAATGGGGTGATAAAGATGTTAACTTGATTTCATTATTCTGCATTGTATTCATAAATCATAACATCACTTCATTTCCCATACATAAGTACTATTATAATTTTTCAATTATAAATTAAAAATTAAAATAAATAGAAAACATGTTTTATAAAAAAAACTTATTTTAAATAGTTACTTTGTATATTTAAAATTGCACAGATCCTTGCAAATTAAAAATAAAATCACTATGAAATCAGCTTCTTTGATATTAAAAGCAATGCAACTCTTCTTCCTTCACGCCTACATTCTGTCATCAGTGAGAATCCAGACCAAATAATCTCTTTCAGTCCTAAGATGGTATCTTTCTGGCTGATTTGTTCCCTGTGAATGAGGTTGTGGCTATGTTCCTCCATCTCCCTGTCATTCTATCCCCACTCCCATGCAACTCGGTCTTCCTCTAATGCCTATCTCTGCTTCTAAATTAACTTCATTTTTCTTTGATTATTTTTGTAAATTGTTTTTACAGTAGGATTTCACCGTGGCTGTCATATTGCTTACATTGTTTTGTATATTTACAAGTACGTTGTATTTATTATATTATGGTAACCTGATTCCAGCAGAGCTGCCCGGGGGATAGAGACTAGTGTGCATCTAATCTAGCAAAGAGTGAGGAATTCTCATGAGCTCTGCACAGTATACAGACGTTAATTCTAAGACATACAAACAAACAAGAAAAGATGCGTTTTCCAGGATCAAATAAAGCATCAGCTTGCAAAACAGAAAAAATAGAATCAACAGAATGAGATTAAAGACAGAACCTATCAAGAGAGATAATGAAGGCAGAATATGACTAAAATGCCAAATGGGAAATTGTCCCATTTTTATAACTTTCTCCTATTCGAATATAAAAGCTTGCAATAAGACATGATACATACATACATAATATAATTGGATAATATATAAATACACATATATTCAGTCTATTATTACTTTAAAATGAATGTTATTTTACTGATATACGAATATTGGATTACATCATATATTAATAACTAACATCATTAATATGTTATTATAATTGTATATTATTTGTATATATAATCTATTCTGGCTAATAAAATACTAATGCATACTGATTTTTTAAAAATTCTAAAAAATTATGCAGAGAAAGCCTTTGTAAGACATTTGCAGTGCTATTAGTTCATAGATTTTTTTTAATAAAAATACTTCTGAATAATGGTTTATTTAGAAGCAAATGTAGCCACAATGAAAAAAAAAGACAAGTATACAATATAATAATATTTTGGCCTATTAGCCCTCAATTATTCAATCAGTTCAGAAAATCAAGCCAAGTAAGGTCGATGTTATGATAGAAACAGCAAGGTCATTTTTAAGTAATATACATTTATATTAATATATATATATATATATATATATATATATATATATATATATATATATATTTTATATACATATTAATACATATTACTATATAGATTATTATACATATATCCAATCACAAGGGAATATCAGCTGAGGTTAGTTACAGCAGATTATTTTTAGTGGACCAAAATTATATATGGTGTTAACATGATTTTACCTCTTTAACATATTGCTGCAAATAATTTTTAAACCTTTTGTCTTTTCTGGATATTGTTGGAGCTTGTATGAACTGTTTTAGACTTTATCAGGCTGAATGTTCAATTAGTGGCCTACACCCTAAATTCTATTCCCATGAACTTCTGATTAACATCCAAGGAACAGTTTAAAAACAGATTTTAGCTGGACACAGTGGTACATGCCTGTAGACCCAGTTACTTGGGAGGCTGAGGCAGGAGGATCATTTGAGCCCAGGACTCCAACTCCATCCTGGACAACATATGGAGACTGTGGCTCAAAAAAAAAAAAAAAAAAAAGCAAAACAAAACAAACAATTACAACAACAACAAAAAAAAACTGAGAGACTCTTATTGAGTCCTAGTCAAATTATATTTAGGAAAACTTGTTGGGATGCTACATGAAGAATGCTGCAATTCAAATTCAAAATGTGTGTTCTGAAATATTTGGAAAACTTCCACTTGTATAGGAATCCTTCATTGCAGGTGAGGATAACCTACCAGTGTACTGGATAGAATCCAAAAGAATTTCCCCTACATCTGATCTTGTCCCTGGATTTTTCATTTCTACTTTCCTAGTAGCTATTTCTTTTCTTTTTTTTTTTAAGTATATAGACATACAAAGAAATATCTCCATAGTAAATATGCAAACAACCTTCCTTCCCTTTAAATACTGAGTTCCTGCCAACTATAGTTGTTTGTTCTCTTCATCTTGGCTAAACTTAAAAAAATTTTCCCAGGTACACTTTATTTGGTTTCTACCTCTCAGAGTTTCACATTCTTCCCCCTCCGCGCCAGTATCATGGCATACAGAGAAGATGATAAATGGCTTAAAGCTGTCAGTGGCTATGGGCTGTCCCAGAGGATCCAACTATGCCAGGCCTCCCCCCGGGTATTCCGAAGTGCTGAGAGGATAAATAACGTGAGCCGCCTATGGCCCACCAGTCCACCCTGTGCTGAGGTCCAAATAAGGAGAGCTCTGCTCAGTTCAGTTCCCACCAATCTGTGCTCTGCCTGCATCACCAACCTGATGTGTTTCTATCAAGGGCACTTAAAATGTCTTTGCTATTTAATTTAATACATACTTTTGTCATCCCACATTATGCAAAATAAGTCTTTTTTTCACATGGCTCTGTGGAGGTTTTATTTGTTTGTTTGTTTTTTATTATTATTAGTTGTTCAAAACATTACATAGCTCTTGACATATCATATTTCATACATTTGATTCAAGTGGGTTATGAACTCCCATTTTTACCCTGTATACAGATTGCAGAATCACATCGGTTACACATCCACGTTTTTACATACTGCCATACTAGTGTCTGTTGTATTCTGCTGCCTTTCCTATCCTCTACTATCCCCCCTCCCCTCCTCTCTTTTTTTTTTTTTAATTTGAAGTAGTATTTGACATTTGGTCTCTGGCTCTTGCAAAGCACTGAATACTTTTCTTTCTGCAATCCCATTCCTTACTTCCCTTTCTGTCTGGACTGGTGTGTTTTGTGCATCACCTCATCTCAGCTCGCTTTTACTCCAAAAGTTGCTTCAGTAACCAGCTCTTGCCACAGGCCATGTGACCCAGAATGTCTTGTGGTGCTAGAGGCCCTAATGGTGGGAAAAACATTAGTATGTACAGAAGAGCTCTGGTACAGACCCCAGGTTTTGGAGCAGGGAGTGCTCTATGCTGCAAAGAACATCTCATGTATGGAAAGCAGTTCCTGGTTTGTCATTGGGATCAGGGACAACTCAGTGCCTCACCAAGGTAACTACAGGACTATGAGATTGGACACACTACCTTGAGCTGAATTGTATGTAGCAATTCATGTGTTTAGACAACTGCAGTAGCAATCTGTCACATGACGACGGAGGCATTTTCTTTAGAAATGGGCCTCAGGAAGCCTGGGATGCACAGGTAAGTTTCAGAATCTCGTGGCCCAGAGTCCTATGGCAATAACTGGAGTTTCACTGATTCCTCTCAGTGCTTATGAATGCAGTGCGGCTGTGTATGTTGACTATCCTTTTCCTCTCAGCTCCAAATTCACCCTTTTTGCTTTGTCAAAATAGATGTGGTCCCCGTTAAACATTTTCCCTTTGTCAGTCGAGACAATGCTAAGCTCTGTCAGTGGAGGGGTGGCGGGGACATCACAGGAGGAGATAGTGTGACAGTGTCCTTGGTTACATTGTTCTTGCTCCTCAGGCTCCTGTATCTTGCTGGATTTCCCAGGGTGGCTCTGGCAGTGCCATGTTGTCAGCATCAGCCAGCAGCTTTCCCTCCCTCTGGTGGGTTTACAGCCCAGTGCCTTCAGGGTACACTTCTTCATGAAGGACTTCCCCCAGAGAGCAGGTTTCTGGAAAGTTCCAGAGGGCAGATTTCCAGCAAGTTCTGCCAGCATGATAGCACAGACTGTCATTGTCAATAAGGTTCTCACCTCAACCCTGAGGTTGGGAGGCCTCTTCTTTGGATCTCTGTCTTAGCCCTAAAGATATTGGCTATTCCTTACGTCTACTGTTCCTACCTTCTTTAAGGTTCTCTTTATTTCTTCCTAGCCAACCCCTCATTATTCCATTATCCACACAAAGTTAGAAATTCTTTACATTTAACTTTTCCTGCTAAATTCCAGGGTGATTTCTTTTCATTGATTGGACTCAGACTTCCCTACCATGCGGGGCAAAGGTTCAGAGTGGGCCTAACTCACTGGGCTGCCTCTCACTAATATTGACCTTACTGTGGCCATGCTGACAACTAACTTTTACCACAGAAAACAAAATCTGAGATCATGTTCTGACTCCATCCCTTGAGAATTCTAGCCAGTTGTGTAGTGGCAAAGGTATATCTAAACTCCTACCCTGTGACAAGCGTAAATGACCAAGTGCAGCAACCATAACATAATGTGGGGTGAATAGCTGTGGGCCCCATCTCCTCCTGGATGAGGGTAGCTCATCCACAAGCAAGCAAGGAAAATCCATGTAAGTGCTGACTGGTGTGAGAAATCTAGAAGGCATGGTAAAAGAAAGGATCATAGGACATCAGCTGAGACTGTAGCTTATTGCACTCACCTCTGGATGTTGAATATGAGTTTGGAGATTATAGATAGGTGCTAAACTGAAGTGCGTGGGATGGATGGGGCACCGTCAGAGAACACATCACAGGAAATCTTTATGTGCCCTGCCTCTTGTCGTCTTGACCCCTCTGTCATCTCAGCATTACTGTCCACCCAGCTGAAGCATCTCCCTTCATACTTCAGTTTCTATCCCTAGGCTTCTTTCCTACCCCCACAAGAGATAGCTATGGGTCTCATTTCAGTCATTCTTTGTATTAGTTGGGTTTTTGTTCCTCTGACAAAATATTTTAGAAAAACAACTCGAAGGAAAAGATTTATGTTGGCTCATGGTTTTAGAAGTTTTAATCCATGGTTGGTTGCATCTGTTGATTCCCTGGGACTGTAGTGAGGCAGAACATGTGGCAGGCAGGGTGTGGTAGAGGAAAGCCACTCACTTTGTGGCAGTCAAGAAGCAGAAAAGGAGAAAAAGAGGCTGGAGACAAGTTGTAGTTCCCCAGGGCACCTTCCCCCACCCCCAGGACTGACTGCTTTCTAGATCACAATTCCTGTAGTTTCTACCACTTCCCAAGAGTCTGTTCAGCCACGAATCCATGAATGGATTAATCTACTAATAAGGTTAGAAGTTGCATGATGCAATCACTTTCCCATAGTCTCACTTCTGAACACTGTGGTTTTGGGGACCAAACTCTCCAACACATGAGCCTTTGTGAAATATTCCAGATCCAGATTACAACATTCTTAAATAACCATAAATCTGGAAGTTCAAGGGAGTTAACAATCAATGGGCACATCTTACGCAGTGAGGACAGAAGCATATGGATAAATCCTCCCCCTTCCTGTCCTAAGGGTGGATCATTTTGAGGTGCATTCTGCATGCCTGACTGACTCCTCAGAGATTCCCAGCCGGACTGAGTTCCTGTTGGCTATAATGGTGGTAAGCTTAAGAAGATACCTTTCATCGACTTTCCCTCCTTCCTTATTCTAATCTTCCTGGTCCTCCAATTCTTTTCTTTGAAATCACTTCACAAAATAAACTACTTGCATCAAGTCATTGCATTTGTCTTTGGTTTTGGGGGGAAGATAGGCTAAGACAGATCTCTCTTGTTCTTTATCTCCAACCCCTTGGAAATTGTGCTCCTGTTCCGTTGTCTGTCCTTTGAGGTGTTGATGTGCCACAGGCTTCCAGTCTTGGCCTCTCGGTCTTCTCCATTCACTTTCCGGCTTTCATTTCACATGCTGTCACACTTTCACCATGATCTAACCACCAAAATGACAATCTGTTCCTCCGCTTCATTTTGCTCTTCCAACCGGTACAACTTACATGCCATATTCTGAGGATTTCTAGGGTAAATGTTTTAATGCAGGTCAAATGTCACATTAGAAGGAAGACCAAGGTCACATGCGCTATCCCTGGTGGCTGTTTAGTCAATGGCATCATGGTGCTGAGTTGCTCAAAGTAGAAATCTGGAAATGGATCTTGATAGCACTCTTTTTATGACTTCCCCATGCAAATAATAATAAGCAAGACATGCTCATTTCTACCTTCTCGCTGCCCCGCATGGCCTCTAAACTTTCCTTTGCTTCAGCTTCTGCTTTATGACCAGGTATCCTTGTCTCTCCTTTTCTGCACTGGTCATTAAAATGGGTAGTCCAAAGAGTGAATTGAGTTAGTGGAAAAACCAGAGGAAGCACAGACAATTCATAGTTAGTTGGTTGCTTCCCTATGGAAGGGGCGACAGTAGGGAAACCAGCAGAGTGTCTGGTGCATCCTAGTCATTTGTTGAAGAACTAAATACATGCTTGACTCTTGGAGCAGATGTTGTTATCAACAGAGATTGCAATTTAAACAAGAAAGAAAAAGAAGAAGAAAGGATTTTTACTAAAATACTTTAGGCTAGTCCTTTATATCTCTTCAAAGCACTGTCTTGAAATTAACTGAATAAAGAAATTTCATTGTTAAGACTTTACCAGTTAAAATAGAGTCCATATTTTATTCTTAATGTTGGTGAATTGAGCCTGAAGAGTCTTTCATGTCGATGAGAATATTGGAATGTAGTTGGCTAATGTTTAGGGTGGCATGTCCTATATCTCTCATAGACACACAATTTCTGGGATCAGTAGGTACAAACATGCTTTAGTAAACTTCTTTTGGTTGTTGTTGTTGTTGTGAAGGAATGTCATAGAATAGAGAAAGAATGCAGAATTGGGAACTGGGAGAGGAGCAAAATATGAATCACCAGATACTACCTGCCATCTTTCTCAATTTCTTTATCCATTCTTTTTTTTTCTTTATTTTTCATCTTGTGCATATTTTTATATATGACTTTAAATATTTTTGGAACAATTCAGGAGAGGTTCTCTTTTCATCATTATTTAAAAAGAAATCCCAAAATTAATTGTGGGGAGAGAATTACATATCCTCTAGGAAACAAGCAATTTGTGTTCATGAGTTTAATAGAAATAATAATTCTCTGTTAAGAACACTTTAGTTCGCATATTGTTAATTAACTTAGTAAGACAGGAATTATAGTTAGACAGATGTTGAATTATTCTCAAGTTGTTGTGAGCCGTTCTAATTAGACCGTGGCCGCCATTAGAAGATGGCGCCGGCTTCCACTGTGGCCTGTGACAAACAACTCCTAATATGGAGAATTGGCACGCAATCCCTTCCCATCCTATGAGAAAGGTCCACGTGGCAGCTTAAGATTGGTATGCGGGAGGCTTTATTAGGCTGTGCTTGGGCGCTCGGCGGGGGGTCGCTAGAAGATGATACTTGAATCAAGGCCTGAATAAACTGCTGAAAGAAGAATCCTGTGTCGTGTTTTTCCCTTGCTGGCGAGGGATCGCGACAATTGGTGGCCCGGACGGGGAATTATATTCCTCGAACCCAGGATCCAGAACTTTCAGCAGTGAGGGTGGTGCACCGGTAAGTTCCCAGGTAAAGTGGGAATCCGCAAGCTAATAGCGGGACGCTCCTCGGTAAAGAAAGAGAGAGCGAGAAAAGGGACACTCTCCTGTAAAAGGAAGAGAGCGGGAAATTCATAGAACGGAACGCTCCCCTGTAAAAGGAAGAGAGCGGGAAATTCATAGAACGGAACGCTCCCCTGTAAAAGGAAGAGAGCGGGGATTTTTGTACTTTCACTTTCTTATACTTTTGAAAACATTATGGGCGTTACTTCTTCAAGCCCAATTTTGTTGGCCCTAGATGGGTTGTTACGTCAAAAGGACTTAAAGTAAGCAGAGCACTTTGCAGATGTTTTTGAGAGAAGCTGCCGGGGCCGCGGCCGCGGTCTGGGCATGAGAATGGCGGTGGGCTCAGTCAAGATGCAGCCGCCGTGCGAGAACCCGGCCCTGGCCGCGGCGGTGGCGGCGGCGGACAGCGCTCTGCGCCGCAGTCCCAGCGCCCGTGAGCCGGAGTGCGAGCAGCCGCCGGCGTCGCTGCGGCCGCGGGCT
>NW_025999942.1:5310213-5329604 GCF_001458135.2 Marmota marmota marmota | reverse complement strand
AAAAAAGGCGTTGGCTGATATGGGACCAGGTCTAGGGAAGGGCCCTCCTTAGGACTGAACCATACATTGCAGCCACTTCTGCACAGTGGGATAGGACCTCTACTTTCGCCTGCATTGTTTTATAAAATAGAAGGGGGAACTGTGGTGAGCCGTTCTAATTAGACCGTGGCCGCCATTAGAAGATGGCGCCGGCTTCCACTGTGGCCTGTGACAAACAACTCCTAATATGGAGAATTGGCACGCAATCCCTTCCCATCCTATGAGAAAGGTCCACGTGGCAGCTTAAGATTGGTATGCGGGAGGCTTTATTAGGCTGTGCTTGGGCGCTCGGCGGGGGGTCGCTAGAAGATGATACTTGAATCAAGGCCTGAATAAACTGCTGAAAGAAGAATCCTGTGTCGTGTTTTCCCTTGCTGGCGAGGGGTCGCGACATCAAGTAATTCTGGCCTTAGTTGAAATTACCCATTTTCCAAGTGTGAACATAACTACTTGTTACATTTTATTGTCTTACAGGTCAGTCACTTTTGCTAAAATTGTTGAAATGGTTGCTGGCATCTTTACTGATATAAAGAAAGACAAATTCTAAAATATTGCTATGAGGCTTTCTAAAAGAATAATATGGTTTCAAGATAAGGATGCGATACAATCATTACTGAAAGTATGGACAGTATTTTTACCATCCTATTCCAAAATGAAACTCCTTTCTGAAAATATCATATTATGTATCTAAAACTTCCTGGATCGAGTGGAATATAGTTATTGGGCCCAACATATTAAACTCTTTATTTTTGTTCTGGATATAAGCCAAACAACAGTAATTGCTTCTATGCATTGCCTGGAAGCAGGTGACTCTGCCATCTGGACCTGTGTCCTCCACTTCACTGAGCAGGGCTTCTGAAAAAAATGCTCTATTCCTGGCCTCCAGGCAAAGAGTAGTAGGGAGAGCAAACAGCCTTATAGACTCTGGTAATAACTTTCCTTTCCCTTTGGGATTTAGAGACAGCTTACATTTAAAGAAAAGACCCAGGATCGGTGAGGGGGCTTGAATGTGGCATTGTCCTTGACAGCTAAGCTTTGTTTGCTGTTGAATATTTCAGGATACTAGAGATTCTTTATTTTCTGATTGTAATCCAGAAGGTTTTCATAGTTATAGCTTCATAAAAAAAATTGTTGGGTAGTGTGTTAAATCCACCCGTGTGGATCGTGAATGGAAAAGCTGTGTTGTACATCTGGGATCTCCTTTTTTTTTTTTTTTTTTTGGTCAATTGTAACTCAGTAGCTCCAGCCAATAAACTCAAAGTTGCTCTCAAACAGGCTATCCATCTTCTTTTTTCCATGTTTATTTTAATGGGCTGTTTCCTAAAAATCCCTGCCCTTTCTCTCCTTAGATCAAAGAACATTGCACTCTTGGTCCTGTGTCCTTCTGTGACTTATATCCTTTCCTCCTTATGTGTTATTTCTTAACCCAATTGGTTGGAATCACCCAAAATTCACTAGCAGGGCAGTCACTGGTTGCCTCGCAGCCATTACTTGACAAGGCTGTAATTAGCTGGACCATTTTACACCTGCTTTCCCAGCTGGGCACTGCTCTTTGCTTTACAGGGATTTGTATCAGAATTGAAAAGGCACTGCTTCCAGAGTGAGCTAACAGTATCCAGTGACAATGTAAAAATTGAACAGATTCCACATAGCAGGTAATTTACAGCAAGGAGAAATTATTCATTCAATGTTTCTTGAAAGTGTATCTTCTACTATTTAGCTCTTCTGATAGATTTTAGTGAACAGGAGCTAATAGAGAAATCCAAATTGGAAATTTCTGTGCTGGTCACTTCTTTTTTAATATTTCAGTTGACTTTTGGAAAGATGCTTCAGGTAGGACCGATTTTTTATAGGAATGGTAATCACAAGTGAACCTTTAAAGTGTGGGAATACACTTTGCAAATAATTCAGAGAACCTATTTGATAATGCCACTTGCTTCAGTTAATTCTCGTGTCAAATTAAATGCTTTTAAATAGAGAAAACATAGATATTTTTCACTTAATGACTGCTCACAAAGGTATGCAGTCCAGGGGAATGAGGTAAGTTCTTCCAGAAGATTTTGTGTTGCCATTGCAAAGTGCCTCAAAATCTTCCCACTTTAAAATGCACTTTATTGCATTCTATTTCTTTTTTTTTAAATAAATTTTATTATTGGCTGGTTTACTTAGATTATTTGATGGTAAGTTGATATTTTCCTATAAAGGATCCAGAAGAATCTTAGAAATGACAGCACTAGAAATCATTCTATAAAGCCCTTGGTGCTAGGGGGACATCCCTGGAGTAGGTATTGGGTGAATATTTTAGATGACCATCATGTAGTAATTAGTTACCCCTCTTCAATTAATTCTTTAACCAAAAGCACCATTAGTGGACCTCTGCAGAGTGTTATTTCAAGAGCCTTAATTACAGACTTAATAATGTCAAAAAGCTCCTCTCAGTTTGATTCTATTTAGAAGATAAAAACATATATTTACTCCAGCTTGTTCTTTTAAGATGCAAAAATCTTGACCATAATTTTTCATATTTTTTCCCTTCAGAGCTCAATCTGAAGAGAGGTCCAATCTGTTGGTGTCTCTTTCTCTCTCTCTCCTTTCTCTTTTGCATCAGTAATGAAAAATATTATCATCACTTTTCCAATGATGCCAATTATTTTCTAATAAATGTCAAGCCCTTCTTTTTTCTTTAAGAATCATTGAATTCGTTATTGCCCTCTCTACTTACAACTGTCAATCTAGTTTAGACCCAGCCTGACTTTCTATAAAATCCTCACCAGCTTGACCCTCTCCATTCTGATTGTACCACTGGTGTAACCAGACTCATTTTGTCCTTTCACTATCCTGCTGGAAACCCTGCGGTGGTACTCCCTTATCCATTAACTCCTTGTCCTGGCATTCGAAGACCTACGATCTATCCCCAAACTGCATTTTCTTTCCTATTTTCATTAGTGTCCTCTGAATATTCTCTACTTGAGCAATGTTAGCTTTACAGATTCTTTTGAATGCATTTTTATCATCTCTTTCCCAAGCCTGGAACTCCGCCAGTCTTCATCTCTACTGATTTTGTTCAACTCCTAATATCTTCCAATCCCAGATAACTAATTATTTTGTTTATATCAGGTCTCAGTGATCTCATGTTTCCGAATGGTAATATTTATCCTGTAAAACCATGTGTGTAAGTGTTTGTATATACCTGTATATAAATTTACTCATGTATTATGATGATATATCTTATATTTACTTTAGTTTGATTATTCTTATATTAGTCCCTGTATATGTGACTTACCAATTAGATCAGAAATCTCTAAAAACAATCATCTCATCTTAAACGTTGCATTCCTACCACACCTGGAAAGAGACAAGCTTGGAATGAAGGTTCAATAGATGTGCTGAATATACTGTTTCTTTCAAATTTGGGGAATTTGATGTTTATTGCAATTATAGATTTTTTTAAAAGCTTCTGTTACTATTAAAATAATCATAAAAGAATGTTCCTTTCTGTGAAACACGTGGATGTATAAAAAGACATATGTTCATTAATTCTACGAGGATTTGAGAAGAAATGTCTTACACATTCTCTTTTGAAAAATCTCTCATGGCAATGATTTGTTAAAATGAATATTCTGTTAACACCTTTAAAGAAATGTGAATTCCACATAATTGGACTCCTTCCTGCCAAACTCAGGTTGCTATGGTTGTGCATCTTTGTATTTATGCACACTTTCTGGCCACCAATGCACATTTTTGGCCACTTTTAGTACTATACCATGTAGGCTGTCTCCTTTGGATGTACTTCTGGAAAACACTTGCTCTGACATAGTTTGGTTTTCAGTGTTTATTCAGTTCCTTCTTTGTCATATAATGCTGAATAAAAGCAGCTGAATAGATGCTTAATTACTCTTGTTGTTTGTTTATAGAAAAATAACATCAAAAAAAAAACTTACAAGCTTGATCCTTTTATTCTATAGTCATAGTTCTTCTTGGTCTTACATAGTGCCAGGACTTGTGATGTGTTTGTTTTTAGGTATTAAGATGCACATTAGTCAACTGAGGTCTTCCACATCCCCTCCTAGGTTACCCTTTGTCTTATACTGGCAGTCTCTATTTCTCAGGTCCTCTGCTATCTGTAGAATTCCACTGACAGTCTTCCTAAAGCCTTTTGTCAAAAACATCGACAACTTGATTTGCTAGTTACACACAATACTTTCTAATGTCCTTTATTGCTGGTTCTTGTAAATTAGACCCCAAGTTACTTGGGAATCATGATTGGGTCTTATTTTGCTGTGTACTCATCTCAGTCCTCAGTGCTAAGAGAAAATGTTAGATAAAACTGTGATTTATTAGTTGTATCATTAATTATAGTACCTAACATTTGTTGTGTATTTAATATACTCCAGGAATAATTCTAATCCAATTAACTCTCAAGAAACTAAATATGTGAAATGCTTTTAAGAACCCCATTTTAATGATGAGAAAACTGAGGTACATAGAGGTTAAGAGATTTATTCAAGGTCATATAACATATAATTTATTCAAGGCCAGCCTGCTTAGTCAGCTCCTACAGTTTCCATTATACCAAAATTTCTATATCTTCTGACATTATTCTCTCTTAAGGCATTTTTTTCCTCCTGATCTATTTATACTTCTATTTCAACTAGAGTGAATTCTACTGTTTCCTGTGCTTTGTAGCAGTCATTATGTCATTAGTCATTATGCTTTGTGCATAATGTCTAATCAGAGTGTGGTGTGGTATTACATATGGCTTTCTAGCAATGTCATGAAATTCTATTAAGGGGACGTGGTTGCACCATTTCATGTGTGACTGAAAGGTGATGAAGAATCTGTTTGAACTACGTATGTCCAATAACTTTGTATTGGTCTAATGCCTAATGCCATATTGTTGGATCTTCTAAATTATTAGGAAGGAATTAGAAAACCAAATTCAGCAGAGCGCCATATTTTCCAGGAGCTGAACATTCTCTGCAGCTTATACTGGATTGTGTACCTTTATATAATACTGAGGCCAGAATGCCAAAAGCGTATTTCCCAGAATTCTTTGCAGTTACCATTCTTGAATAATTTAGGTTCCATCAATCATAAGCATTTCTATGAGACTTGACTACTCAACTGAGTTAGTTTAGGAAAGAGGCAGGGACAGAAATACTGATTTTTGTATATGCTGATAATGGCAACAGAAACAACCAATTTTCCAAACTCTTTGATAGCTTTCTGATATAGCTTCTTGTTCAAGGGAAGATTTCCATAGCAGCCCAATTCATCAGTACTCTTCCAGGAAGCTCAGCCTAAAGTCTGTTTCTTTAAACCTCCCAACAACTGTTTTTCCATTTAACATACTTTCATAAACCCCTTCCATTGTTGGTAAAATGAGTTCTGCTCTTAAGTCAATCTAACTGATGCAACTGTATCTGACTGATACATTCTTCATTAGAGTTGTTAAATATTTTCAGGTTTTATAGGAGCATCTCAGGACACAGAAGTAACAAATCTCCTTTTCACAATAAAATGCTGTGGCCATTGGTTGTTTATTCCTGTTGGTAATCCTTTTGTTAGCCTTATAAAAATAGAAACTCTGAAATAATGTGAATAATTTAGCGTTCAGATTTTTAATTTTACTTCGTATGTATTTATTAAGTGCCAACTCTGTGCCAGCAACAGGTCCCTAGGAGAGAGACACTACAGTGAGAAAAACAGTCTCCATGTAACTTATAGTCTACCCCATCATCTTAGAGATTGAATTAACTTCTCATGCATGGTTAGTTTGCCAAATCAGTTAAAAGTATGTCTAAAGCTTAAGAGACTCACAATATCTTATAATAGAGAGTTCTTATTTTTAGAGTTTCATTACTAATTAAAAGGGTAGACTGCTTATTAATCTATAAAATGGGGATTTATTTTTATTTCTCATAGTGAGGATAGCAAAAAAATAGAAATAGCCCATCAGGGAGATAGTTATGAATCACTTATATGCAAATAAATAAATTTTAAAAATCTATTTGGCTCTAGTGATGGGAATTGTAGTCATTTTTAACTCTTAGTACTAGTAATAATCTAGAGAATCCGATGAGAAATGATAAAAGCTTTCTTTAACAGTTTGCATTAAATCGAAGCTCAGGTTGTTATTATGTAACATATATGCCACTTAAATCATCCCAAGTGCAGGAAAGCCATATAAAAATGTTCCATCAATTTATCTACAATATGGTCATCAAAAAGAATATAACAGAACTTTGCTCAATTGTATTAATTTCAGTTTCAAAAGCAGTAATTTCAAAATAGACTATGCATGCAATTTTGTGTGTTACATTAGGAAAGAGTGCAGATATTTGCAGAATCCTTTTAATTACAAAATAATTGGAGTACTTATGTATTAGAATGTCTTTTATTGAAATTGTCAAGCTTAATATTATTTGTTTCAACATAACTACAGGTTTGCATATACATATCCAACCACCAAAATTAGAATATTTATCTGATGCTTATTCTTGTAAGGCAGAAATAGAGAAGTATGACTATAACTCTTTCATAGGGAATGGATATTAATAGGGGATGTTTCATGAGGGATGAATGCTAATGTTAAGCAAAGTTAACCTAAAAGTTAAGATCTTCATAGTAAAGGAAATAATACTTACAGTTGTTGGTAAAATCCCAAATATGTGGCTATGTACTATATGTGTTGTTTTTTTTCTCTAGGAGAAATGGAGAAGAGTAAGAAACTAAAGAATATTAGAAGATTCTCACCACAGTAGTAAAAAGGGACATGATGATGGTAGTGTAGAGAACATGAGAAGACAGTAATGCAAACCAGTAGAGAGCTGAAATCTCAAAACTGTCTTTTCCTGGAACCTCTATTGCAACCGAAACAAAATGCAAAGGTCAAGAAACTAAGGATGAAGGCATCTAGTACATAAAATGGTTCTGAGCTGTGGAAAGACTGGTACAAATCTCCTATTCTTGTCTACTTATCAGCCTTCATTTTCTTTCAATTGTAGTTGAGTTTCATGAAGATTTGCACAGACCCAATGGGGATTTAATGAGATACTTAGCCTTGACATGCAACTTGTATTTGTAATGAGTTCCAAAACGATTGAAAATTTCCCAGAACGTCTTATTTCTTTAGAAAACCAGATGAATATAGAATAACAAAACCTGAAAGGAAGCTGAAAAGTTGAAATCTATGTTTTTAGTTTTTAATAAAATTTTTGTGCATTAATTGAGGAAGATAGTAGAAGGGATAAATGATCTGTATTCAAAGATAAAGTACAGTATCTGGAGCTTAGTAGATATTTTATACATCTTAGCAATTATGACTATAATTGTAAAAACAGAGGCATAACCCCTCTCTGCCATCTGAGTTAAGTGTCCAAGGACCCTTGGGAAAATGTGAGCTGTCCTAAATATAACTTTCTGTAAGTCAAATTTTATCTTATTACATTGAGTCACATTTCTCACTTAGCAGCCCAGTTTCTTCAAACCAAGATCATTTCTTTGTTTTTCTATCCCCTTTAATCCTCCAAATGGGAGTTTAGCCCTAAGGCAAGATCCTACTATCAGCTTGTAGGAACTCTTCCTGAATTTTCATGGAATGTCCGTTTCTATACTCCCTTGCTCCTGCCTGCACATTCACATGTTAGCTATATCCTGACTTCTCCAATAGCATCTCCTCATGGTCTGAAACTAAGGCACCGTTCACATTTCTCATCCCTGTGGTGCGCATAGTTCCAAGCTACAGTGATCCCAAGGCCTGAGTTCCTATCTGACATGAAATGATTTGAATAATAATGTGCTGGGGAGTAATATATACAGACAAAACAAAGAGTAGAAGAAGAGATGCTTGCTGTTTTTCTGTATTTGTATTGCAGAGAATATTAGATAAAATCCTGTTTAAATGCCAGTATAAGCCACAGAGAACGAATCTATTATATTCTTAGAATTCCATTCCATCTTCTGTATTTTGAGGATTCTGTTGCTTCTTTCCTGAGAAGAGTAATGCAATCAATTGTTATTTATTTATGTAATAATTGTTATTTCCAGTCATTTTGAACTTTTAGATTCCTTTAAAGACCTTCATTGGGTTTGTTTTGTGGAAGTGTAATTCTTAAATTTACCTCCTTGGACTGCTTCTAAATATCTATTATGTCAAAGGAGTGAGACAGAAGTATTTTTCTGGTCAACTCTAATCCAAAGGAAATCCTTACAAACCAAGACAATCTAAAGAAGCTGTCCATCTCTGTGGTGACTTTAATCACATCTGTAAGACTGAATTTGCTTTAGAATTCAATACCCAGGTTGGAAAAAGAAACAGGATATCTAAATGTAGACTTCCTACTTATCTAGAAAGTGAGTTTGAATAAATTATTAAACAAAGCTAAAAGCCTGTTTTTCCATTTGTGTTGCCATATATAACATAGCTCATTATCCAATATACATGTGTATTTTTAAAGTTCAAATCACTTTGGTTCATTGTATGCTGAATTATGTTAAGTCCAATGTACAATCCTGCAACAAAGGCCTATGGCTTACCCTTTGGGTAATATTCTCAAATATCACCAGATTATTATATTCTTCTTCTACCTCCTACTTACTGGTTTTCTAAGATTTTCAACAAAATTTTTACTATTGTGATTATAAAATTGATGTGTATTCCTTGCAGGAAAAGTTCAAAGGGAATAAAGAAGAAAAAAATGTCTTTAAGCTTCGTTCAGAGCAATCACCAATGTTAACAGAGTTTAACTGATGTTTTTAAGCTGCAAAATTCTATTTGAAGTCTGCAAATGATAGATTGTGCTTTGACTTTCATTTATCCTAAGGCTTATTGACTTTTCTTTTAACCTTACCTTTGAATGTTAATTGTTTCTAATGAGAATACCAAACATCAGTAAAATAAACCATTTAGCTAAAGAGTTAATTTACTTTCAACCTGCTCTCCCACTGAATAATGATGGATTCACCCATAATAAATAGTCATTATAATAAATGTAAATTTAAGCTACAATATTTCTCAAAATTTACCAAACTGAAAAATAGCCTACATTCATCTTTGTTTTTCTTCACTGTAATTTTTCCTACAATCCAATGTATCATTTGTTTCCCTAGTTTTGTTCCCTTATTATTAAACAGTTATTATTAATTTATAGCCTCAGCTTCACTTCACAAAAGAGGAGTCTAAGCCTTAGTGAAGTTGAGTAATAAATGAACGGATAGAGGACAGTGAGAAACAGACTGGATTCTACTCATTCTCTCTTCACAGTCTTTTGGACCACATCATGCAGTGGAAAATTAAATATATTTTAATTTATTTGCAACTAAATCTGTTTAAAGCTTTTACCTCCTGTAGATCTGCAAGGGAGGTTTCTGGGTATATATTTGTAGGCTAAAGCTTGAATAAGTTTGCATTCTTAAACTACCCATGAATTAGGTGGGAGGATGTGGAGTGAGGTAAAGATAGGAAAGAGTCTTGTCTGGAAGCCCACAGAAATTTTGGGAAAAGGCCTCCCAGTAAGATTGAAGATTCACTCTGAGAAAAGTCACAGGCAAATATAAGTAGTAGAACTGATTGCAAAACTTCTTCTGACTATGGCCCATTCTCACTTCTCCCCTCCCCTATACACTCTGACCCCATGCCCACCCACTCTCTGCCCTGGACTGGAACTGATATTCACCTGTGTGCATCAGCATGACTGTACAGATTATTAATAGTTCATCTGGATTGATATACAGCTTCTCCCCTGAGCCTCTACATTCCATTTGCTTTAGTCAGCTATTTTGTCACTGTGACTAAAAGATCTGACAAGAATAATGTAAAGGAGGAAAAGGTGTTTGGGGCTCAAGGTTTCAGAGAATCAGTCCATGGTCTACCAACTCCATAGCTCTGGACCTAAGGTGAGGAAGAACATCATGGCAGAAGGGCATGACAGAGAAAAGTAGCTCAGGACATGTCATTCAGGAAGTAAAGAGAGATCTGCTCACCATAGATAAGATATAAAGCACAAAAGCACACCCCAGTGACCCACTTCATCCAGCTACACCTACCTGCCTACAATACTGCCCAGTTAGTTAATTCATCAGGGGATTAATCTACCAGTTAGATTATTAATCATTTCACCTCTGAGAGTCTTTCATTGTTTCACACATGAGTTTTTTGGGGGATACCTCATCTCTAAACCATAACACCATTCATTGCATAGCTCCTCCGTAATATGGATCCATGATCCAGCAACCTAAAGGCTAATGCCTCATGGAAGAGGAATCTAGGGCTTTGTCCCAGTGTATATGTACCTTTCATTATTCTGATTGTCTAATGCCATACCACATAACACCCAATTGTTAGATGTCTAATAGCACCCTGTATACACCAATATTTATATGTCTTAATTTCCATAAACACTTTTGGGAGAAAAGAAGTTTGCATGAAATAAAAAGTCAAAGAGGAAGGAAGAGACACAGTGTCTTAGTTCATTTCCTGTTCCCATGATAGGTACTGGAGTCCAGGTGATTCAAACACAAAAGAGGCTTATTTTAGCTCACAATGCTAGAATTCCAAGAGCATGGCACTGGAATCTGCTCAGCTTCTGGTGAGGATCTCATGCTGCCCTAATCCATGGCAGAAAGCAGAAGGGCAAGAGCATACGCAAACAGACAAAACAGAAGGGATAACCTTGTTTATATCAACCCTCTCTCAAAATAACTAGTTTAGTTCCATGAAAGTGAAAACTCACTCCCATGAGGGATAAATCTATTTCTGAGGATTCTGCACCTAAGACTCAAACATCTCCCAGTAGGTATGACTTCCCAACATTGCTGCATTGAAACTTAAGTATCAACTTGAGTTTTGGTGGGGATACAATCCAACAAAAGTGATGGAAAAAGAGGAGTGGTATCTACTTGGCAAAGAGAGAGGTTGGATGGAAGCTAATGGTATTTTTTTTTTAATTTTTTATTGTTGGTTGTTCAAAACATTACATATTTCTTGATATATCATATTTCACACTTTGATTCAAGTGGGTTATGAACTCCCATTTTTACCCCATATACAGATTTCAGAATCATATCAGTTACACATCCATTGATTTATATATTGCCATACTAGTGTCTGTTGTGTTCTGCTGCCTTTCCTATCCTCTACTATCCCCCCTCCCCTCCCCTCCCTTCTTCTCTCTCTACCCCCTCTACTGAATGACAGCTAATGGTATTTTTAAAAAGGGACTTTGTGTTCTTGTAAGCAAAAGCAGGGCTTCTTAAAGGATATGGTTATAGTGAGGGCCTTCATGGTTGAGGATGAGGGCCTCAACCTTCCTGTGCATGCACAGAACCCCAAACCATTTGGATCCCTGGAAGATTATAAATTAAGGACCACTCATGCATTTAAGTAATAGTAGCTGACTACTAATTCTATTAACATTTTTATTTGCCCAGGAGGAGCTCAAGCTTACTCGTTTTCCTCTCTCCCCTCTCCCATTATAAATTTTCCTCATCAGAAATTATTTCAGGGAATAGAAGGGTCTTAGAGGATACTCATTCAGTTCAAAATTACATTCTTCTTTCTAACATGCTTAACACTTTATCAACCAAGGAAAGTGGAAGAAAATGAATAATATCTATTGCACACTTGCTATGATTCTAGACACACTGCTGGGTGCTTTGCATATATCCTCTAGTCCATCATGTAAGCCCTTTGACAAAAGTGTTATGATGATCCAGTTGACAGATTAAGGATACTAAGCCCAGAAAGGGTATGTATCTGATCAATACCATACAAACAGTAAAGAGTAAGGTCCAGAATTTGAGCTCAAGCCTCAAATCCACTAAAGCCCATAATCTTTGTACCCAATCATGATGCCCCTATAATATGTGGACAAACCATATTTACTGCTAGAAAGGAGTTTCTACCTGTGAAATAAGCCAGCTCCATCTTTAGTCAGTCCAAAGTTCAATAAGAGACTGGGGAGCTTATTTTATCACAGTAAAAGGTTAATACTTGGGTTCAGATTCACTTTTCTTAGGGATACATACTGCTACTTGTAAACTCTCTCTACTCAAGCTGCACCAAGTTTGCCCTATCATCCTAGACTTTGAGGGACCCAATCTCCAGGTGAACCTCTGGATTCTTTGCCTAGATGGCCAGCACACTAAGAACGTCCTGAAGTAGGACTGTGGCTATGACTCTGCCCCATTGTATCTGAGAGGGTGAAGGTGGCCTCACACCCACACTCCTGTTGGCAGTCTCACAGTCCACGGCTGCCTGTCCAGTCCCACAGCTGCTGCTCCACTGGGTCTACTCTGCACTGGGAGGATTCCCACCCACTCTAGATAAGGGCCACACTTTCTTCTGTCCCAATGACATCTCTCTTCTTGTGTTTTCTGCCAGTTGGTCCCAGTTCTATTTCTTAGGGTCTTACAGAGATGGTTTAATTCTTCCTTATGAAAATTCTTCAGATAATTAAAGAATGTAGTGTTGTGTCCACAGACTCCTCTCCTGTTGGTAAACACCGTCAACATCCTCGGGTAGTTCATGTACAGCAGGGTTTCCAGAGTCACCTTCATTTCCGAAGTTTTGGATTTCCTGTAAGTTCCTCTAAAAGTGCAGTACCCCAAGCCTAGTACCATACAAGTTAACATAGCTGAAAACAGAAACCACTAGTTTCTATATTTTACTCATTGAATGGAGTCTAAAATGATCTGGGTTTTATTTCTTTAATGCCTTTAGCAACACACAACTATTTCATCATGCAAAGCAAAATGTCATTTGAAATCTGGGTTTTAAAAAATGTTATCTCAAAGTCACGTCTTGTTTTCTCCCAGTATATTTTTTCCTTAATTAACCTTTTTATTTTGAGAGAATCATGGTTCACTTGCAATTGTAAGAAATATTATGAAGGTATCTGTGGATTATTATGCAGTTATAAGAAAAAATAAGGCAAAATTGTGTGCATTTTAAACCCAGTTTCTTCTAATACTAGCAATTTGTAATCTCAAAACCAGCATTTTGACAGTGAAGATGCAGAACATTTTCATTGCTATATGAATGCTATATGTTGGCCTTTTATGGCCACATGTGCTTTTCTCTTTCCCCCAACTCCTTTTTAATACCTGGCAGCCCATAAACTGTTATCAAGTTCTATAAATTTGTCATTTCAAGAATTTTATATAAATGGAATTCTATATCATGTAATACTTTGAGATTGGCTTTGTATACTTACAATACATGCACAAAGCTTCATATGCATCATTGCATGTGTCAATAGAGTATTCTTTTCATTGCTAAGTAGTACTCCATAGTATGGATGTACTGCAGTTGATTTAACCATTCTTCCATTGAAAGATAGCTGAATTCTTTCCAGTTTGAAGCTATTATATGTAAAACTGTCATAAACAGTAGTGCACAGATTTCAGTGTAAACATGAGTTTTCATTTCTCCAGGACAAATGCCTTAGAGGAGTATCACTGCTGGGTTGTATGGTAGTTGCAAGTTTAATTTCTTATTTTTTGGAGTGGCTGTACCATTTTACACTCCCATTAGCTATTCATGAGTAATTTGGTTTCTCAGTGTCCTTATGAATCCCAACATATAGTGATGTCAGGACTTTTAATTTTAACTAGTCTAATATGTGTATAGTGATATCTCATTGGGGTTTTAATCTGCTTTTCCTTAATGACTAATGATATTCAACATCTTTTCATGTGCATATTTCCCATCTCTATCTTATCTTTGGTGAAATGTATTTTCATATTCTATACCCATTTCCTAATTATATTTTTTATAAATATTTATTTTTTAATTGTACACAATAGCTTTATTTTGTTTATTTATTTTTATGTGGTGCTGAGGATCCAACCCAGGTCCTCACATGTGCTAGGTGAGCGCTCTACCACTGATCCACAACTCCAGCTCCAGATTGTTTGTTTTTATTGTTAAGTATTAGTATATGTCTTCAATATTATTTCTTTGCTAAATAAGTTGTTTGCAAATACTTCTTCCTAATCTGTAGCTTGTGTTTTTTTCTTTAACAGGATAATTCACAAAAGAAACATGCTTTTAATTTTGATGAAGTCTAATTTATCATTTTTTGTTTTGATACCAAGTTGCTTTTGGTATCAAGTTTAATAACTCTTGGCCTAGTCTTAAATACCTTAGATTTTTCTCCTCCAACCCCCTGCCTGCCAACACACACACACATACACACACACACACGAAAAAAAAAAAAAAACACTTCATCATTTTCTGTTTTAAATGTGTGTATAAAGTAAGTTTCATTTTGGAGGATGTTAAATGACATTTGTTTAGGTTCCTATGAATATAAAATTTTGCTCTAGAACCTATTATTGAAAAGATTATCTTTTTTTCCCATTGAATTCTGTTTGAATCTTTGTCAAAAAGCTGCTGGGCATATTTACATGGGTCTTTTACTGGTTCTGGATTTTATGGATCTATATGTCTAGACTTTTGCCAATACCACACTCTCTTGATTGGATAGCTATATAAGAAGGCTCAAAGTGAGGTAGAGTGACTCTTCCATTTTAATCTTTTTAAAAGTGTTTAGCTATTCTACTTCCTTTGCCATCCCATACAAAGTTTAGCATAATCTTCTCTATATTTATAAAAAGTCTTGCTGAAATTTGTACAGGAATTCTGTTAAATGTGTATATCAATTTTTTAGAATAGATATCTTTAGTATATTGAGTCTTCCAAATCATGAGTATGGCATATCTGTCCAGTCACTTAGGTATTTGATTTCTTTCACCAACATTTTGCAGTTTTCAGTATACAAACACTGTACATGTTGATCTTTTCAGATTTGTACTTAAATATTCCACTTCTTTCTGTATCCATATGTTTATTGCCAATAAACAGGAACTAACTTATTTATTCTTCTACCCCACAGAAAATCAGTTAGTTGTAGGATTTTTATTTTTGTATATTCCTTGTTTCTAAATGCCAACCTGATATTTTATGTCTAATGAGATATCCTCTAGGACTGAAGTTAAAATCAAGACATTTTCAGACAAATAAAAATGGAAAGTATTGGTCACCAGCAGTCCTAAACCTAAGAAAAACCTAAGGAGTATATTGTAAGCAGTGAAAAAAGGATTCCATATGGAAGTTGAAGACACATGGAAAGGAATAAAAGCATCAAAAATTGAAAGTATGTGGGGAAATTTAAAACGAATACTTAATACATAAATAAGAGTTACTTTTAAAATTTAAACGTATTTGCTGTTAAAATTCAGAATGATTAGTTATATCAGAAATGGTTTTAAATGGAATGAAACATTAAAATTATTATTATTCCAACATTCATAAAAAAGTGTTAAGGAAACAACTTTCTATGTTGATATGACATATATTCAGATTGCCCTTTCCAGGATAACCAGTAAAATAATACAAAAAGAATGTAAAAATGGCCAACTGAGAATGGAGGAAGTTCAATTAAAAGTTAGGTTCAATTAATGCAAGATAAAGAATAAAAACAGAATGGAACAAAGTACAGGTGGAATTAGGAACACAAGTAGAATTATAGTAAGACAAAGATTGAGACTGTATCAGAGACATGTCTTCCTTCTAAAGACACATTTAATACATATGGATGCAATGAGGAATGGGAAAAGTAACAAAAATATACTCTTAAATACAAAAGTCCCTGGCAGGCTGGACTTGGCCCATGGGCTGTAGTTTGCGGACCCCTGCTCTATACTATAGTGAGCTCATTTGGCTTTGTGGTGTTTTTGCTATGCTCAGAACATTGCAGTGTTTGAACTTCTCAAGGTGCAGACTGCCCTTCCCCTGGGTTCACTATGGGGCCTGCAGTGTCTGAGGGTTTATGATCTCAGTTTTGCTCCCCTCTCTTGGTTTTCAGAATTTGTACACCCTGTGCCATGGGAAGAGGTCTTTTACCCAGTGGTGGATCCCATTGATCCTGTTAGCATTTCCCTCCCCTTCTATAAAAGGCAGATCAGCTTTACTGGCATTGTTTACCTAGGGGCCTTGGGTGCAAGTGGGATTGCTCCTGCCTCTGGGGCTTATAGCATTTGCTTCCTATGAGTAAAAGATCCAGCAGAATGGACAATGTCTTGTATATTTCCTCAGCTGCAGTGGATCACATCTTGCATGCTTGCTGTAGTTTGGATCTTGAATTTCATCTCCTAAAAGCTCAGGTGTTAAAAGCTTGCTTGCCAGTCTGTGGTGCTATTGACAGCCTGTGGTGTTATTGGCAGGTGTCATTGGGCTATGCTCTTGAACAGGATATTGGGACCCTGGTCCCTTCCTTTCTCCTTTGCTTCCTGGTTGCCATGAGGTGAACAGGCCGCTTTTGTCATATACTCCCACAGTGATGCCCTGCTCTGCCTCAGGCCCAAAGCTATAGCTCAAGAGATCATGGACTGAAACCTCTGAAATTGTGGGCCAAGATAAACTTTTGCTCCTTATAAGCTGATTCCTACTTTTGTCAAGGCATTTTTTATAGTGATAGAAAACTGGCTATTACAAAGCTTATATCAGTGATGTTCATTCCCGAGTCTATTGGATTGTCTCCAAACTTTCTTCTAAGCCCTAAGTGGAAGAACCATGGGGAAGAAGCCAAAAGTGAGTATAAGTTTCCCTTTTGTCTGGGATTCCAGAATCTCTAAAATGATATATAAGTTCACACTTAATCCTTAGGAATGTGCTAAAATTTGAGGTAATTTCTTCTTACTTGCTTCTATCTCTTCTATTTTCCTCAAAGAGATTTGTCTCTTTGCCATAATGTTCACTCAGTTGTCTTGTAACATTTGATCTCAGGTGGGTTCAATAAAATTCATGATTTTATATTATTCCTCCTTCTTTTTGTTATATTGGAGGCTTCATTATATTGTAACTCTCTAGTGCCTAAGTGGAAGTGAAACTCCACAGGATGGATATCATAATCTGTTCACAAATTACACTAACCCCAAAGAAGAAATGAATGAAACAATAGACTTTATAATTACAAATGTTTGTTGACAGACACCATGAAATAAGCAAGCAAGAGTGGAAGATGATAATTCTTAGTCTGTAATCAATAAAGGATGCAAATCCAAAATGCACTAAAAAAAACTCCAAATTAATAATAAAAAGAAACACAATAGATGTGTGGGCAAGAGTACATACACAAGTGGTTTACAAATGAAGATATACAAATAGCCAGTGTTGTGGTTTGGATCATGAATGTTTCCCCAAAATTCCTGCATTGGTCAGTGTTCAGGGGTGGGGCTTTGGGAGGTGACTGAATCCTGACTGCTCTGACCTCATGAATGAATTAATCCATTGGTGGATCTACAGCTTAATGAGCTGTTGGGAGGTGGTGGAAAGTTTGGGAGGTGGGGTCTACTTGGAAGAATAATGTCATTGGGTTGTGCCCTTGAAGGATATATTTTGTTCCCTCTCTCCCTTTCTCTACCCCTTCTCTCTCTTTCTCTCTCCTTTCTGGCCACCATGATGAGCAGCTTTGTTCCACCATCCACTTCCCACCATGATGTTCTGCTTCACCAGAGGTCCAGAAAAAAAAAATTGAGCCAAATGACCATAGACTGAAACCTTTAAAACTATGAGTCAAAATAAATCTTTCCTCCTTTTAAATGGTCTATCTCTAGTATTTTGTTACTGTGTTAGCTGACTAATACAGATAATATACATAATAAAGTTGTAAATCTTATTTGTCATCAGGGAATTGCAAAAGAAAAAAAACACAGTGAGATACTACTACACACAGAATGCTAAAATTAGGGAGACTGACAACATCAAGTATCAGGCAAATTCACACACTGCTGTTGGGGGGTATATATTGGTGTATGCACTTTGGAAAAGAGTTTGAAATCATCCACAAATGCACAACATATGCACTCTCCATTTCTCTCCTAAGGATACAAGAAACAGAATGTTGTATGCAAGAGTGTGGGGTGTGTGTGGGTTTTTGTGTGGATATTAATAGTAGTATTGTCCTTAATAGCTGAACTCTGGAAACAACCCAAGGTACTACAGTAGAATGGACAAATGGATTGTGGTGAATTTATCCAACTGAATATTAAGCAGCAATGAGAATGAACTATATCTAAACTTGCCAACAAGATATTGAGCAAAAAAGCCAGGCATAAATAAATATGAACTTGCTGGGCACCGTGGTGCACACCTGTAATCCCAACAGCTCGGGAGACTGAGAGAGGAGAATTGAGAGTTCAAAGCCAGCCTCAGCAAAAAGTGAGGCACTAAACAACTCAGTGAGACCCTGTCTTTAAATAAAATACAAAAAATAGGGAGATGGGGATGTAGCTCAGTTGTCAAGTGGCCCTGAGTTCAATTCCCGATACCTCCCAAATAGATAAATAAATAAATATATAAATAAATAAATAGATAAATAAATATGTACTTTATAAATCTACTTACATAGCATTGAAAACAATATAAAATTAATCTAGGATATTTGAAATCTAGGGGAGGAGAGCAGAATCCTGAATGAATAAAGGTTTAGGGAGGCTCCTATACTGTAGATGATTTGGAATTTTATTCCAATTTATTGATTTGGAACTTGGTTACCTGGGAATGTTCATTTTATAATAATTAAGTGAGTTGGATGACTATCTGTGTACCATTCTCAATGGAAGTTATATTTCATCAGCAAATTTTATTTATTCGAATTACTCAATTTCCCACTCTTTTCTGGCCCCCAACTAGAAGTGAGAAGATGGGGAATGCAGAAGATTTTTCTGGGTCCCGCTCTTGACAATACCCCTGAGGTTTTATTGGCCTGCATTTGTCATGTCCTTATTCCAGTTATTTTCAAGGAGCTCTTTGTGGCAGCTTGAGAGAGTCATCCCCTTACACAGCTATAAAAACCACATTTGAGAGCTGCAATATTTTTATGATACCTGGAAAATAGCATCTTAAGGTTTATTTTCCCCAACTCACAGTAAATTTCTCAATTTTGCATTCCAGCAATCTATTCTCCAATTTTATTAAACACATATTCACATCCATGGCATTCAACTTGACTTGCAATTTGGGCAAGTGAAGTAGTACTGTAAGAGCCAGCTGCTATTAAAGAATGCTGGGATTTCCTTCTCCGCTATGAGGTAAATTTTGTGTCAGGGCACCAGGTGCCTTGAAGTAGTTTGTGGGAAAGCCATATAAGGCAAGTGTCAGCCAAGGCCGTCTGTTGGGTCTTCTTGTGGTTAGTATCTTCATGATCATGTATTTTTGGACTTAGGTAAATCTTCTGCTCTCTCGTAGGTCTCAGTTTCTAGGCCTGTTCTCTGTTGTAGGTGGAATTTTAAAATGGCCCTGTGTCCTTTGCTGCTGGCATTTCTTTTCTTTTTTTTTTTTTTTTTTT
>NW_025999942.1:5223796-5310188 GCF_001458135.2 Marmota marmota marmota | reverse complement strand
TGATGTGGCTCAAGCGGTAGCGCGCTCACCTGGCATGCGTGCGGCCCGGGTTCGATCCTCAGCACCACATACAAACAAAGATGTTGTGTCTGCCAATGCTGTTGGCATTTCATTTGTGGTTATGTTCTGTAGGGAAGGCCCAAGATGGCTCTTGTTAGGCTCTCTCAGCAAGACTTCCAGCCAGCTACGTTTTTAGTACGTAGTTCACAGGTTATGAACCCCCGATTCAGCATGTGAACCCAAAGTCATAAATACCTGCGTGTGCACATGTGCTCACTTCTGTAACCTGTTGGAAATGTGCCTTCTTTATTTGGCTTGCACATAAAAAAAAGGCCTAGGAAATGACTCAGCAGGGCTGGAGCTGGGGGCTGCCACCTCTGAATAAAACATGTCTACATCCCAACGGCATCCGAGTCATCTTTTACCTCCTGGCATCCTGAAGATTTCCCAGGTCTGAGCCTCAGCCTAACAGTTATGCTACATAATAAAAGGGATGTTGCAGATGTAATCAAGGTTACTACTGGTTAGTTGACTTTGAAATAAAGTAAAGGGGATATTATTGAAGATGGGGGAGTCTAACCTAACCATGTAAGGCCGAGTTGTCTCTAGACACTAGTAAGAGAGATTTGAAGCACGAGAAGGAGTCAATAAGCCATTGCTGGCTTTGAAGATGGAGGAAGACATGTGCAAGGACTAGAAAGTGGCCTCTAGCTGCCAATAGTAACATCGGGATGAGATCCTGCAAGGAAAGAAGGCCTTGCTCCTACAATTGAGTAAGCTGAATTCTACCAGCAATCTGAAAGATCTTCAAAATGGATTTTTTCTCCAGAGTCTCCAGGTGAAACTCCTGCCCCATTGATTGGCAACTTAATTCTGGCCTTCAGAGACACTGCTATGGTTTTAACATTCTCCAATTTTCACATGTTGAAACTTAATCCCCGATGCAACAGTGTTTGGAGGTGGGAACTTTTATGAAGTGTGTAGGTCTTAAGGACTCTGCCCTCATGAATGGCTTCCTTTCACTCTCGTGGGAGTGTTTGTTATCTTGTGAGTAAGTTTGTCATCTCAGGAATGAGTTCATCCCCTCTCCTCTCTCTGACACCAGTGCTTTATTGCCTTCTTCTTTCTGCCATGTAATGATGCAGCCAAATGTGAACGCTTTGATCTTGGACTTGCCAGTTGCCAGAACTGTGAGAAGTGAATTTCTATTCTTTATAAATTACCCACTTTCAGGTATTGTGCTACAGCAGCACAAAATGGAAAAAGACAAACCCTAAGCAGAGACCTGGGTCAAACCTGCCTGGATTTCTGGCATGTAGAATGCGAGGTAATCGATACAAGTTGATCTGTATAAATAAGATGGCAAGCTAATAAGATGGGGCTGGTTTAAGCTGCTACATTTGCCATAATTTGTTATGCAGCAATAGAAAATGAACATGCCTTCCAGATGTGGAATTCATTATGTTTTTCTTCATTTCCATAATGCAAAAAACAAATATGCATGCATATTTGCACAAATAGGCATTTGTGCTTTTTACAGGTTTTTAATGAAGATTAAAAGGTAATTGTTAGAGACATATTGCAGATTCTTATAAAAGTTTAACAAAACTTGAAAATTAAGACTCTGCTCTTCCAAAAAAAGCCACTTGACTATATGTGCCAAATCAAGTATTATCCTAAATTCAAAAAGTCCTTTTCTAATTACTTCCTGGGACTGTATTCATCAACTCAAAATAGGTAGCATTGTTAAGTGCTAACTAAATGGCGCTCTTCTTACCATGTGCTTAGTTTTCCATGCATTATCTGATGCAATCTTTATTACCATCCTCTGAAGTAGTGGTTGTTGTGCTTAATGTAAAGAGAAAAAGTCTGAGATTCAAAAGTTTATAAATTTGTTCAAGGTCACATGGCTACTAAAATCCAGAAATGGGATTAGAAATCAATCCACTCCAGTGTTAAGTACTTTGCTCTTAACGGTCATACTTTTCCATCAGTTCAGCAATAACTACCCTAGGAGTATCACATCTTCCTTTCAACCCTTTAGATAAAATTGCAGTTGATGGAAAGATTGCTCTTGAACATTATGTCACATTGAATAAGGTGAGTTTAAAAACCTCTTGAAAAACTTATTTGTATATTTTATCTATAATGAAGGTTATGAAGATAATTCACTCTTTTCCATTTAATAGGCCAGCTTCTAGTTACAAAGTGTATGTGTGTAACTAAAACTAAGACCTTACAGTCCCTTATAAATATGTTTTTGTTTTTCTGGTATTAAAGATACAATAGTAACCAGATTCCTCTCTGCAAGACATATTCTGGTAGCTGGAGGGTTGAATACAGACAATTTAAATAACTGTTCACAATGGGGAATTCCTTTCCCTCTGGTACTGGATTCCACACCCTCCCACTATATTTTGAAAAGAAACACCTTTATATATGAGTTAAACAAGAACATTTCTCTGCTAAACATAAAGGAGCACAAATTAAGCCGAGTGCTACAAGTAACCCTGAGAGGGCTCTAACCTATTACCCTGCTCTCCCATTTATGAAAAATAGACTCTCCCATGTGACCTGAGTGGTACCTGAAGATGTCTTCATTAGATGTGACTCACCTGAATTAGAGGTTCTAGAGAAGATTCAGATTTAGGAATTAACTATGTGGACTAACTTGCAGCAGTCTTGGAGATAAGGGTATAAAGTGGGGGTTTCTACAGAGAAAATCACTTAAAGGGATGCATTGTCCTTCTACCCAGTATATTAAATTTGTAAGAATAATTATCCAAGTTCATATTCTGAAACATGGAACAACTCTTAATATGAGGTTTGTAAGGGACTTTGAGGTTTTGGGAGATGAAAGGTGCACACACACATAAACACATATATTCATCTTATAGCTAAAATATAATAGAGGCTGGCCTATTAAATCAAAAATATGGGAATCATTAAAAGTAAATGAATTGTAAAATAAGGTAATTAATTGAGCATCTTTCTTTTGGGTCTATTTAATTATTAGGGAAAAAGATTAGAAATCACTGTAAAATCTAATGCAAATTCCTTCCAAGTAGAAGAATGATGGTTTTATCTATAAACTAACACTATTATTTATTTATTTCTGTAGATAATACGACATATCAGTTTTCTGATTTTGTAGTTTATTTCTATAGTAGTGAAAAGGCGCATTATAGAATTCATTCACCTCTACCAATTTTCTAAAAATCTCTACAATCTGGCAACAAGTATTATTGACTTATTATGAATGAATATGTGTAAGCATGTGTTGGGGTCAGAATTTAAATATTGTGATGGTTCAATATTGAGAAGAAGGAAACATTCCAAACAACCACATTACAAAATTGTTCTCTGGCCTTTTGTTGTTAGGATTCTAGTTAAAAAAAAAGAACTTGAGATATTTATTATCTGAATCCTAACATCAACTATTCACAAGTTCCACTAAATTTAGGATGAGTGAAATATGAAGTTTTAAAACATTCAGCTGGTCTCATGAAAGACTTCTATAACATTTTCTTGAATGACTACACTCATTTGACCAAAGAGCACTGAATGCTCTAGAGAGAGAATATGCCACCAAATAGTTCATGTCTATATAAAAAATGTTCTTCATTATAAAATGAGCAATTTCTTGTAAGAAGCAGTTTGTTATTGTTTCAACACCAGAACCCATTATTTATTGACCTCCATATATTTTATAATAAAAGGGATACTTCACTTTAAAAAATACTTGGATCCGAAATAAACTCTTATTTCTTCTAAATAGTTACTTAGAACAGTTTTTTTTTTTTTCTGGCCTACAAAGTGAATTTATTCATGAAAAAGAATAGTTTTAAAGCCTAGGCACAGTTAATAGTAGTTTCAATGGAGAAAAAAATGTTTTTGGGTATTGAAACCCCAAATTAATAGCCATTGTTGCTAGTTACACACAAGCTCTCATTGCATCGAAATAGAAACAACTACTTCAGTGGTTAACATGAGTTATTAAAACAAAAGTAAATTGGCAGTTGCTCTTCATCAATGTGATTTAATTAATTTAATTAAATCAACTGGACTTAATATAGCTGTTTATCAGTGCTGAAATAGCCCTTTGGGAGTCACTATGCAACCTGTACTTAAGCTATATTTATAAACATACCACATATATGATACGTTTTACATTTATAGAATGGGATGTATTGCAACATTCCTAGCTAGAGAAGTCAAATCAAAAACAGATCAATAACTAACAAAAGGTGTCAGGGTCAATGAACACATTGGCATCTGATACAAGAATTCATTGCAGCTATAAAATGGCAAAGTGCTAGAACATTGACCTACAACCTACAGCAGCCTCACACCTGGAAAGATGGCCAGGGGCTAGTTTTCAGCAATCCATCTGTTTCTGAGGTCAGGAAAATTTCAGGGCACTCAAACTGAAATTCCCATAGCCAGATAGTGTCTATCACATGGCTATTTTCAGCCAAAGCTAATTTTTTTATTTTAAAGTTGCTTTTAAGTTATATTTAATGTTAGTCTTCCTGTGTTTATAACTTAAGAAATTAGCACAGTGCTTCCTTTTCATCAAAAAATCCTCTGCAATCATTCATCCTTTATGAATGGTACCATTTTAATTTGTAACTTCGGGTATAGTCCTCATTGGGTATAAGCCTGGGCTGGTGTTCTGGATTTACTTCTGGATCCCACAATTGAAGATCTAGTTCAGTTGTCAGGTAACAGTAAAAAGTTGTATTCCTTCCTCCACACAATTGAGGAAATCAAAGAATTTCTCCAGGTCTTGTTGGAATGAAGAAAGAACAGACAAGAACCTCAGTAGTGCCAGAGCCACAGCTCTAAATGCTTCTGACCACCCCTGGTGAAGGCAGAGAGCACCATCCAACCCAGAGTCAGGTAATGCCTCCCTCGAGGCCCAAAATGGTGACTTCTGTATATTCTAACATCCCTGGAATGGTCCTCACCAGAAAACAGCCCCTGATAAAGCCCTTGAAACACTCAGAGAAGAACTAAGTGGGACTTTTTCCAAGAACCAAAATATGGCATCCTTTCATTGGGTAAAACCCACAGCAGGATCCTGGAGAATGAATTCCACTGACATCCCAAAGACATTGCTTACTGATTGTCAGAAGGCAACTGTCACTGCACATATAATGACAATCTCCAGTGAAGGTAGACAGAAGAAGAATTAAGAGGTAACCAAACTCTCAATGGGATCCAGATGACAGCTCTGTGTGGAGGCCAGATGTTGACCCTCAGTGATAACTGGACTCTGTGGAGGCCAATCGGAAGTTCTTAAAGGGGACCATATGATGACCCTGATTGTGGTGACCAGACCCTCTGTATGGGTCAGATGACAACATCCCCATGTTTATCAGATTCTCTATGGGGGTCACATAACCCCAGTGGTAACCAGATTCTATATTGGGTTGGGGGTCAAATGATGTCCCATCATTTTTCTTCATTGCCATGCCCAGGATTCCTAAACTTTCCAAGTTTTGATCCCCTTTGATCCAGGGACAATTCTCAGAAAATAAGTGGAACTTCAAGACCCAGAGCTAACACACGGGGAAAAGCCCTGTGTATGCAAAGTGATGGGATGCACATGGAAATTTTCCCAATCCGATGAGTTCCGCTGACACGAAAGAAAGCGTAGTGGTGAGCAACCTGTGTATCAAACATAACAAAAATTCTGCACAATCTGATCACTTTTAGCATCATGAAACAATCCACAGATAATTTTCACCTAGGACTAGAACCTCTCAGTCCATGAGGGAATTGTGTACAGCTAAAATATTCTCTGTACTAAACTTTTTGTTGATACCACACACTGTGCCAACACACAGTGAATGCTTACTGTTAGTAAAGTCATTAAAGGTTTTTTTTTTTTTCCATAAAGCATACAAAAAACATGAAGACATTTTCATATAGAAACTGGATAATACAAAACTCAGAATCAGAAGTATTCCTCATTCACTGCCTCTGTAGAGTAACTGCTTTTATCAGTATGCTATAATTCCTTCTAGATCTTGCTCTGTGCATTTACCTCTATATGTACTTATAAAAACATATTGTGAAAACAGCCAATTTCTACATTAAATCAAAACCAACATGGAAGCTGGATGTGGTGGTGCATCCCTGTAACCCCAGAAACTCAGGAGTTTAAAGCAAGAGGATCACAAATTTGAAGTCAGTCTCAGCAACTTAGAGACCCTGTCTCAAAAAATTAAAAGAGCTGGGATTATGACTCAGTGCTAAAGCAACCCTGGGTTCAATCCAGAGTACGAGCAAAACCAACATGGATCCAGGAGTGAGGAGGGAGGGTAGTATCATGCTTGTATGAGAACTGTTACACTCTCTGATAATAAGTATTAAAATAATTCTAATAGCACCAAAAATTTCAATAAAAGTTGTTTCTATGAAGACATCTCTCTGGCAATAATGAGTGTTGCCAATGAGTAATTTCTAGCTCTAGTTCCTGCAGTGAGCCTCTGTGACTAATGAATGTTGTCTCAGGACAGTTTGTAGGAACTCCTTTTGCCTTTAAAATTTCCCTTACCCTAGCTTTCTTTGATACGCCTGCCTGTCTTAACACACATATCCTAGATTATAATTGCCTGCTCATTCCCAACTCAAGTAATTTTTAAATATATATAGTGTATATATAATATATATAGTATATATTTATATATGATATATATCATATATATTTATATATAATATATAGTATATATATAATATAATATGTGTGTGTTTAGTTGTTGATGGACCTTTATTTTATTTATATGTGGTACTGAGAATCGAATCCAGTGCCTCACACATGCTAGGTAAATGCTCCACCACTGAGCTACAGCTCCAGTCCCTCAATTCATTTTCCTTCAGAATCTTTCTCTCTTATTCAGGGTGACACAATGTGGGGTCAGAAGTGGGACCTAAAGATCTCCTTCACAGGAATCCTTGGTTCTTGGAATTGAGTGTGGTACCCACTTATGGCCTTTGTGATCTCTACTACCCTGGCTCAACATTTCTTCCTGGGAGTCTTCTAGGATTGAGCTGTTGCTTTTTGGTAGAATCTCCATGACTATTTTGGACCTGGTTTGAATTAAACTGCCTTCATAAAGGAATTTTCATCCCTTCTGGGACTATAAAAGACTTATTTTTTTCTGGCATGTCCTCAGACAATGCATCTTTCTCATTCTGGTAAGTACTTGCTTTGATTGTTTACATACTTCTGTAAATGATTTGTCTCTTTTGCTTATTTTCTCTCTTTCCTTTTGTCTTTCTGTGTTTGTGTATATTTGAACATCTTTAAAGAGACAAAATAAGCTGATGAGATGGACCATGCCCATAACCCCAACAACTTGGAAAGCTGAGGCAGGAGAATCACAAGTTCAAAGTTTGCCTCAGCAATTTAATGAGACCCTGTTTCAAAATTAAAAAAACAAAACAAAAAACATTTAAAAAGGCTGGGAATGCAGCTCAATGGTAAAGCACCCCTGGGTTCAATCACCAGGACCAAAACAAACAAACAACAACAACAAAAATCCAAACAAATAAAAACATGAAGGGGAAAAATAATAAACGTATAAATTTAAGAGAATTTTTATTGGGAACATATGTTCTCTTTTCTAAATTGTAATCACAATATGCATTTTGGGGGAAGGTGGTGAGAAAATGTCACAGTTGTATACACACATCTCAAATAAAAATAATATTTACACCTCACCTCTTTTTCCTAGTTACTATACTCTGTCCTCAAAGCTTCACAATCAAAAGTTTTTTAAAAAATTATTTTCTTTATTTGCTGTTTTTAGTTTTCCTTTCCATCCTCAATGCACTCCAGTAGTAATGATTTTTCCCATTACACCATTAAAAATCTTCTTGTTAAAGTAACTAATTACTATTCATTTTATCCTCTGATCCTTACTTGTTTGAACTGTAGCAGTTTTCCCTCTGTTTGAACCTTTCAATGTTGTTGAAATCCTCCCAACATTTGTATGTTACTCTAGTTTTCCTCTTACCATTTTCTGCTCCTCTGTAGTCTTCTTAGCCTGACAGCTCCTTCTCTAAAATTACACACACACACACACACACACACCAACACACAGCTCATATTTACTCCTGAAGACCCAACAAGTTCCATCAAGTCTACATACTAAGTCTTCCAAATGTGGCTTTTTCTTTTCATCCCTACTTGTATCACACCCAGAGAGGGTAATGTATCCTACTACCTGATCTTTTGGGCTTCCTCATGATGCTTCCCTCTCAACTTTTACTCTCCTCCAATCCATTGTTCACTTTTCACATCTGACTACTTCACTCCTATTATTATAGCCCGTCAATGATGTCCCAATGTGCTTAGGAATCCTCGAATCCTCAACATGACACATCAGCTATTCCATGATGTGGTGGTCTCTTGCTTTTGATTTGTTATGTGTACTCATTTGATATTTATAATTTTTTAAAGATGCAGAAAAAGTGTTTTCAGAGAGAAAAACATCATGTGTAAAATTCTATAGTGAAAGGACAATAGCATATGAGGAACTGATGATTAAATATCAGCTTTCATGTGCTAATCTTGTGGAATCCTTTATACTGGAGTCTAGACCCATATTAAGGCTCATGGATTCATGAAGCTGGCAGGCCATCAAGTATTTGGGTCATGGGAAATGACAGGTGAGGTATATGCAAAATATAGCAGAATAATAGTTAACTTTATATGTCAACTTAGCTGGAACACAGGGTTCCCAGACATTGGGCTAAAAATTATCCTGTCTGTTAGGGTTTTTCAGGATAGGATAAGTAGTCCAAGGAAAGAAGATTAGACATGGAGCCAGGTGAGTGAGGTCTTTGCAGAGAGAGGAAGATGTGGGACCATTCAATGGAGCCATGGGGGTAATACTACTACCCTAGTATACCTAGAGGGCAGAGTATTGAACCAGAGGATTGATTATTCCTAAAACAAGATCTAATGAAATCTGCCATGGTAGGTTTGGGACTTTTGAGATCCTTGCTCCTTTCTTTCTACCAATTTCTACTTTTGCAACATGATTATCTAACCTATGCCTGTCCTACTATTATATTTGGGAAGCACATAACTCTTCTGTTCACAGTAAGAGAAGAATTTTGCCTCAAGATGAATCATACCTCCATCCTCACCCACAGCAGATTTACATATATAGATGAGATTTTGAACCTCAGACTTTATGGTCAGTGATTGAATCAGTTAATTTTTGAGACTGTTGAGATGGAATTAATATATTTTGCTTGTAATAAAAATATGAATTTGCCAGGGGAGCAAGTTCCTAGAAATGGAATGCTAGGGGCTGAATGGTGTCTCCTTCCAAATTCCTATGTCTATATTTTCTTGTAGCAACCTGAGCAGATCTAAGATATGTAGGAAAATACAGGATGAATAGCACTGCCATAGCATAGAGAAAACAGGGAGTGATTTGGAAGTATTTTTCTTTTGTTGACTTTAAAAAACAATCTGACACTATTTATTATTGTTTTTTAATTGCTTTTTTATTTTTCAAGAAGTTATTTTGGCAGGAATGAGCTAAAAAGTGAGAATGCATATTTAATGAAACATTAAATATGGAATTTTCATTTTTTTAGACAGTTGATAGCGAATGTATAACTTGCAAAAACTGTTGACATTTACCACTCGTGATGATGCAGTCACAGATAAGTTCTACACCATAGAGCTGTGATATAGCAATCCACGAAACACATCTTTTCATTTAAAGCAAGTTGCCGCAGCCTGGCTGGCTGGGCAAAATAACCGGGGGGTGACGAATAACTTGTGTACTTGATACAGCAGGAGTAGGAGCCGTTTATTGCAGGACAGGAGCAGTATTTATACATTCCACACAGCTTATCTAATTAACATAAACTAGATACAGCAGTCAACCAATCAGGAATCTCCACACTTAATGGCTTGCTTTTGTTACTTCTCAAACCACTCCCTCTGGCATTTTGCCAGGCACCATCCAGACTTGTTTACAACTCTAACATTCCCCTGGCAAAATGCCAGGTGTTATTTTGACTTGTTTACAGACTCTAACAGCAAGTTGATTTTTTTTTATGATGCTTACATTCATAGCAAGTTTTTTTTTTTTTTTGGGGGGGGGGTGGTGCTCGGGATTGAACCTGGGACCTTATGCATGTGAGGCAGGCACTCTACCAAGTGAGCTATATATATATCCCTAGCCCCAATGTTCCTAGCAAAATTTTAAAAACATATTTGAGACCTGAAGTGATTATGGTTGAGGTAGTGGCTTTACAAGCAAAAGACCATCACAGACAGTTAAATTATGCCAGAATAACATCAGGGCCATAAATGTTTGAGGTAGAAAATAAGTGAATTCCAAAACCAGGTTTTTTTTTTTTTCCATAAAATTCGTGGAATCAAATAAAAGCTTTTAGAAATTTATTCTGCTGAAAGTGAAATGACTAATATTATTGTGAATCTTACTGTAAACTTGATTAAGCTCAAAATTGAACACAAATTGTTTTATGGAGATAATAGGAACAAAACACATGTGTGGTGGAGTATAGCATTTTGGTAAAACAATATTCTTACTTATTTAAGGAACTTATGGTGTAGAAATGTTTCTCTGTCTGCCATGATGTGTATTTAAGTGATAATTACATCCAAACAAAAGCAATATCTACTAATCAAAACAACCTGTAGATATTAAATTTTGCAATACTGTCATTTATATGCACAGATTAAGTGAACTGTAAAATTGTTGTGATGAAGCTCATGTTGAATTAAACAGAAAACATTTCAGAAAAGCTCTCTGTTCTTTCTCAAGTCTCAGTATTGTTTGGATTACAGAAATGTTTGAATCTTTGAAGACCCATTTTGAATCAACCTAAGTGTCCTACATGGTAATGAAACTTTTTGTAAATTAAATTAGTCCTATAAATTTTCATGGAATTTATTCAAATTCTTTTTTACTTTCAAGCTTTTAAAAATTGCAATGATTACAACTTGGAAGATGTTGACATTAATCCTCACAAAAGTAAGAAAGGAATTGAACAAATTAAATAATGAGGGCTCAGCTGGTGTGTAAGATTTAACTTTGTTTTCAGGTATAATATACAGATAGCGGAGGGAGGGAAGTGATCATATTGATGTATTTTTTGTTTCATGATTATTTTATGGTTGATAATATGTATACAAATGCATATATATTAATACCATGGAATTACTACCCTGGTCTAAATGCAGTATATTTCAATACCTCATAAGTGTCCTTCTGTTATGGTTTGGATGTGAGGTATCTGTCAAAAGCTCACGTGTGCATGCAAGAAGGGTTGGAGGAGAAATGATTGAGTCATAGCCTTAACCTAATCAGCGAATCAGTAATCTCTGATGGGATTAATGAGTGGTGGCTGGAGGCAGGTGGGGTGTGGCTTGAGCAAGTGGTCACTGGGGGCAAGGTTATGGGGTATATCTGTAGAGTCTTTCCTTGCTCCTTGATCACCATGTGAGCTGCTTCCCTCAGACACACTCTTCTACCATGAAATTCTGCCTCACCTCCAGCCAGAGGAATGGAGCCAGCCTTCTATGGACTAAGAGCTCTGAATCCATGAGCCCTCAAATAAACTTTTCCTCCCCTATAATTGTTATGGTTGGGTCTTTTAGCTGCAGCAGTGAAGTAGCTAACACCTTCATACCTCTTTGTGAAATCTCATTTTAAAATTTAATGTTTCAGTTTTAAAATATGTAAGGAATTATTTTGATAGAACTATTTTAGTTGCATAAGTTTATATTCTAAAATCGCATAAATGTATACTCTTAAAATGCAGTGTAATTTATAAGGCCCATGATTTTGAGTATCTAAATTTTCATAAGGATTCAAGGTTCACATGGAGAATACTTAAGTACTCAAAAGGAGGTGAAAAGATGGTACCTATAAAAACATTGGGGCTGAAATATTTATATGATTTAACATAAAATTAATTAGAATATAAAGTATCTTTAGCAGAATCAGCTCTGGTTTACTAGAATATTTCAATAGCAAAAAAGAGAATATTTTCTCAATTAAAAATATTGTGCTCTACAGAGGTGACTCATTTGAAAGTAGCAATAATTTCAAACTTAATCATCAATAAAATAGAGTTTTCAAAGATTACCAGTAGCAGTCTTGTGAAAAAAATAGAAATAATAGACATAGTAAAAGCACATTCCTTAAAAACATACTGATGTTTGAGATGGAGATGTAGCTGAGAAATTGATTAAATACATGAATGTGTACCATTTAATTGCTTATGCTATTTTAAATATTTATATATTAGTTTAAATATTTTTAATTTTGTTTCAATGTACAAGGATATATATTTTAATTTTGAAAGAAATATTTCCAATCGTTTATTAGGAAATAATGTCAAACATAAGAAAACTGGAAGAATAAACATTGCAGAGGCTAACCATTCACCTTGACCCTCACTCATTACTCTAGGACTCTGTTCATTCACTTTGGTCTTTGCATGTGCCCTCCTTTCTCATCCCTTTACACTCTCCTCTTGAGTCCTGAACTTTTCCTTACATGACCCTTAGTCGATATTCTCTTCCCCTCTAGAATGCAACCTCTGTAAAAACAAGAACTGTTTAAAATGAACAAATGACTAATTATCAACATTGTTTTAACCTTTGACCATTATATTCAATCACAGCCACATACCAGGGATACGTATTTACATAATGAAACGTCAAAGAATATTTAGCCACTGATAATACCCGTTGAAAACCCTTTCCTCATTCATTCACTCAACACATGTTTTCTCAGGAGGTTTTCTTGAGGCTGGGGGCTCTGTATATTTAGGAATGTGTACAAGGTTCTTGCTCTTTTAAATCTTCTGTACGGGGAAAGGGAGATTAAAAATGAGGGAAATAAATCAATTCAACAAACTGAAAAATAATTTTAGGCTGCGTATAGTGAAGTACACCTATAATCCCAGCTATTCTGGAGGATGAGGCAGGAGGATCGACAGTTAAGGCCAGCCTAGGCAACATAGTGAAACTCTTTCTCAAAATAATAATGATAATGTAACAACAATTCCAGATACTGATGGGTGTTACATACAGTAAAAAATCTTGATGTGATAGATTGTTACTGGGAGTAATAGGGAGAAAAGACTATTTAGATGGAATTATAGATGACTGCCCTGAAGAGACAGCATTAGAGCTGAGATTGGTAGAGCAAGGAGCCATCCATCGCAAGAACAGCAAGCTCTTCTTACAGAAAGAGATCGTTCTTGAAACTTAGAATAACTGATCTGTTTCTGAAGTACATATACAAGAGCCATGAGAGAGTAAGACATCTTCAAGGATGAGCAATATCCTTAAATTTCTACAAAATGCATTTAATTTCCTTAAATGAAAAGGTATTTCTCCAGGTTATTGCTATTACTGTTATTATTACAACATTATTACTCGTCTCCATACAGTTGGAGTTGTCTGGTGAATGAATACAAATGTGCTTAACTGCTTTATTCACTATGCACTTTGTAAATATAAGCCATCTGTGAGTGTTTAATAATATGCTAATACATGCACCTGGCTGTGTCAGCCCATAATCGAGTACAGTAGGAATCATCATATTCTTAGTTCTGAGGGATTGCAGAAATCCTTTCTCTTCCTTGAAATCATTCTGATGTATTCAGACAGCTCAATCAATGAGATTCTGAAATGAAAATACAGCCTTAACTCATTCAATTTAGGCTGTGTCCTTAAGCTGATACTTTTGATACTTGTACTCCTTACAATGGTGGGCCCTTTTACTTTATAAACCAAGTTGGCATGGATTTTTTGTGTCAAAATGCACCGAAACTAGAATTTCAGGATGCTGAGTTATGCACTTGGGTATATGAGTTGTTATTACAACAATATATTTATCCTTATTCTGAACCATAAGTAATTGAAATAAATTAGCTGTTTGGATGAATTGGGTTGTGCATATGATTTTTGTTATTCCAAGTTATTTGTTTTTTAATTCTCTTGAGTATGCGTGGTTCATGGCACCTTGGGCAGCCTACATATTCCTAAGAAATCCTGTGTAAGTCACACTGTTGAACAAATGACTAATTATCAACATTGTTTTAATGGAATTGTTTTCTAAAAGAATAAAAAGAGCTTGGATTTTGAAGGAATCCTGAAGAATCATTTTTCTCCATAAGAAGATTTGCATAATGTTCACCATGCCTCCATTTCATCCTCAGAAAAAGATTTTCATGGATCATGTTTTCTTAGAATTCATCCAATCACATCACACTTGGTATTCAGACACTGTTATTCTTTATCAAGCACTTCAGTACCTGTTTATGTTCCATAATCATGCAGTCTAATTTAGAAATGTTCAAAGAAGAGGACAAACAGGCTCTCTCCATACTACTTTCAAAATAATGTCCACAATATTGCTCTTGGTCTCACCTTTTCTAATTCATTTTGCATCTAGATGGCCCCAGGATGCCAGGGGAGTCTGGGACATTACATCCTTGCATTTTCCCAGCATTCTGTAACTATTGAGATTTTTTTTTGGGGGGGGGGGTATCAAAATTCGAAATGTCCTTTGATTATTTTTTCTTTCCCAGTGTATTTGGTTATAGTGCTTCCATTGAACCAAACCACTATGTTAACAGAACATAGTAGTAAAAAGAACATGGATTTTTAGATTTTAAAAATCTGTTTTAATACAAGTTCTGTTTCTTATGAGCTGTGTGGTCTCTAGCAATTTATTTACATTCAGTGGTTTCTGAGTCCTAATCTGAAAGTTAGATAATGTAGTGCATAGAGAGTTGGTACTGACTAAAATAACTGAGTGGTAACTGTTACTTGAGAGATTTTTTTAAGTCATTTATAAGTTGAAATATATTCTTTGAAAGCTATTATTTGTTTTAAAACCCAGTAGGTTAAAATTGGGTTTGATTCTTTAATTACAATCTAATCTAATAATATTCTAGGTAATTAATTTTCTATAGTAATTGTCCAGTAATTTTAAAATGTCTATGAAAGTTACAATTATAGCTATTACTAAATATGTTACTGACACAACATTTTAATTTCTTGATTTGTTTATCTTTATGAAAATTCATTTAATTACACAATTATTGACATACAATATTAAATCAGTGTATAACAAAGCAAAAACTAAAGTAGTTAGATAGATATAAAAGCTATTGAATAAGTAGTCATGGGATTTTTTTTCCTTCTGAAGTTATTTATACTTTTTGCTGAAAAACCATAAATCTTATAAGGAAATTTGTAAAGAAATTTCAAGTGGCCTCAAAGTGTCAGCATAAAACAAAGTTGACTCAGTGGACTAAAACAGCATCAGCAACAAAATTTCCCCAAAGAAATAAGAGAATCAAAAGAGTAATACTTAAATATTGTTCCTTTTGAATAGTAGTATTCTTTTACCTTGACTTCTTATTTTATTTTAATTTTTAGCTAGCATAATTATAAATAATAAGTTTAAGAAAATTGTACCCATCTGCATTATATCATTTGTTTTATAGCAATCATTTGTTCATCTGAATTCTTCAAATGAATTCAAACCCACTGAAAATAATTTTTCGTGGAAGGGAAGGGCATGAAAAGTTATCCACTGCAGTTGTCAAATAGACTGAGTAAAGTATTGGTAATTTTGATAATCAATATGTACTGCTCTTTCAAAAGCTACTATTAATACAGTGAAAAAGTAATAGGATATGGAAAGATACTTATAACACATGTGGCTTATAGCTAGAATAATAGGAAACTTTTAAAAATCATTAAGAAAATATTAACTAGTGAAGGAAACTGTCAAAAAATTTGAACTTAAAAATGATATATAAATGGTCAATAATGATATAAAATTAATGTGAATTACATTCACAATGAACATCCCATGAGTGTCAATAAAATTAAAAGAACTGACAATTCTAAGAGATGACAAGGTTTCATAGCCAAGAGAAACTTCAATTCAATGCCACTGGAGAGTAAATCAGCAAAATCACTTAAGGAAGTTTCCAAAATTATAGTTATATGTCTTCTATGGCTCAGCAAAGTCACTTATAGGTATACTAATCCACGTGCACCAGGTGTTCATTAGGATGTTCACAGCAAGTTCAAAGATCTTCATAGCAACGTTACTCCTTATAGTCCCAAACAGGAATCAACCTGCATATTTTTCAACAAGGTATTTAATACATTTTGGTAGAATGGAATACTATATAGGAATGAAATGGATGAACTGCAGCTACCAACAACATCGAAACATCTTGTAATCATAGCAGTCAGCAAAAGAAGACTGAAACTAAACAAATATTGTGTAACTCTTCTCATAAAACTGATTGAATTAAGCTCTAGGCCTTGAGAATTCCTACCTGGGAGGTACTTTAAATACAGGCAGGAAGGGAAAGCTCATTATTAATGGTAGGAAAGAGTTTATCTTTCAGGAGGACATTTGGGCGTGGAAGGAGCACACTGGGAAAACTATGCTCTAATAGTCAATCTGTTAGCCTGGGTGTTTGAGTTATAGTAACTCCATAAACTAGATGAACTGGCTGCTTTATTTGTGCCCTTTATATGCATTTTATTTCACAATGATTTTTACTTCTAAGAAAAAGAGCTGTTACTGATATTTTGGGCTTTCATTTTTTGGTATTATTTTTTGCAACACTGACTGACATGTCGTTATGACTCTAGAGCCAAGGCAGTAGAGAATTTCTATGAAAACAACAATTAACTCATCAGTCAACAAAACACCAAAACCACAACATCTGGAAGACATCAACGGGCAAATCAGCTCTAGACTCTCTTCTTTTTGTGGAATGCCTGAGACCTTGAATGACTTATACCTGCCTTCTACACCTAATGTCTAAGGTATGTGGGCATCTGATGAAAATTTCATAAAAGCAATCTCCAATCCCACTAAACTGGCATAATATCTTAGGGGACCCTGGGCTGGACATGCGACACTATCCCACCGAGGAGTGTACTATTACCATCCTCAACAGTGGAAAACAAAGCTACTTGACGTTTCAAACCCTGCTTTGTGGTGGATTAGAGTTTCTCTATGGGGCCCTTCAGCAAACCATGACAAAGTTGTAGATCCATTTCAGTTTAATTTGTAAGGGGACTTCCATCTAGAAAATTGACTCTGTAACCTTGTGTTTCTTTTTTCCGATAACTTTTTTTCTTTAATAGCAAACACAAGAGCGTTTTCTGTGATTAAAAATAGCCACCTTGGTATCTCTAAACACATCCTGCTTTCTATAATGAAAAAAGTGAAAATGATAAACAATTCTAAAATTTAACAAAGTATGAATATTCGTGTGGAAAGCTGAAATATAAATTTTAGTTATGAAAGTTAAAGTTTGAAGGAAGAAGTTTAGATGCTAAGTGTAAGAACTTAGAAGGTGACTGTATTTTAAATAACATTTAGTTAAGGTTCAAAGAAAGCATAATACAAGAATATAAAATGAAAACAAGATATAAGCCTTCTATAAATATTAAGAGTAGGAGGAGAATACCTTCTATGGATAAATGAAAAATATCCTTTGTTTTGTTTGTTAGTTGTTCACCTAAATATTTTTAGACAAGGCCTTTGGTTTATAAGCAAAAGTGGAACAAAATTTCTGAAGTGAGAAAGTAGTTACACTTACAAAAAAAATCATTTTCTAAGTGAATGCACAAAGCAAAAAATAAAGATCCTTTGTAAATGATGTCAGAAGTTCAATTTCACTTTAATGTTTAAAAATTCTGTCCCTTCTATGAAAACTATACATTGTTTTAATGTTGTACACTAAGTAATAGATTTAACAGCATAGTTGGGCCAATAACACCTAATGTGCCCTTCAACGGATGAATGGATGTAGAAAATATTATACACACACACACACACACACGCACACACACACACACACGTGCACACACACAATGGAGTATTACTCAGCCATAAAGAAGAATAACTTTATGACATTTGCAAATAAATGGATGGATCTGGATACTATCATGCTTAGTGAAATAAGCCAGTTCCAAAATAACCAAGGTCAAATGTTTTTGCTGATATAACCCACAATAAGGGGAGAGGGAAGAATAGATATTCAATAGATTGAACAAAGGGTAATGAAGGGATGGGAAGAGAAATAGTAAAAGAAAAGACAGTGGAATTAATCCAAAATAATTTTCCCAGGTCCATATATGAATAAACCATAGTGAATCCTACCATCTTGTACATCCATAAGAATGGGGTCCTAATTAGAATAAGACATAGTCCATGCTTGTATAATTGTATCAAAATGAATTATACTGTCGTTTGTAACTAAAAAGAACCCATAAAATAAAATAAAAATAAATTTTTAAATTTTTAAAAAAGAAAATAAACACAGATTGTTATAGGGGAAATCAATGTGAGATCATATAATACTAATTTTAAGACTCCTAACTACACTGTTAACAGAGTGAAGATTTCTATAGATACAGGAAAGAAAGAAAAAAAAATAACCAGTGTGCTATCTCTTAGATGGCGTATGATGGACTCTTCCATTGTCCTTGCTGGGTCTCCCTGTGCAGGTTGCGGAACCCCTGGGTTCTATCTTTTGGCAGAGCCAATGCCAGTCCCAGCATTTCTAGGGTGTTGAAATTCAAAAATGCTTCACATGAAAAGAAAAGGATCCATTTATTTTCCTTTACCTATGTTCAGTATAAAAGGTACATTAAATCTTTATATTCTCTTTTATTATAAATGATCTTGATCATAAAAATCAACATGGTTATATTATTCTTTCTGCCTATAAGGCCCTGAACAATATTTCTAGCCTGATATTTTCTCCACTTTCAGCTTTGGAAATCTATTATCACTCAAACTAAGTGTGTTACTAACCCAGTCATCTTCTAGTCTTGCATTTAAGTGACTATTAGGATGTACTTTATGAAGTTTGAAGTGACCCTCTATTCCTTTTCATATAAAATATCTATAAGATATCAGTGACAGTCAGATACAATTTCTCAGGAAAAGCTACTGTGTTTTCCTCCAAGGTCATAATTGTACTAAAGCATCCAAGGGCAATGTTTTCAGACTGAATTCTATTTTTTCCCTGAGACATATAAAAAAGGATTGATAAGCCTATAATTCAGAACCCACTTACAGACTTCCAGGAAAATTATACATTTATAACATTCCTGATGAAAGAACATAGGTCAAAGGCAAAAAGGAAACAGGGGGAAGAAAAGTTCAAAGAGAAAAAAAATCTCTGAATATTTTCGGATGATAGAATAATTTTCTTGGAATGCTAAAGGGCACTTCTGACAAATACTGTGGGTATGCCTTGATCGGCTGCCACACATTATACCTGAGCATCACAGTAAGCCCTCCAGGAGCACTAAATGGATTGAAGTGTGGCATTCAAGTAACGGTCCTGGACTTGGAGAATAAAACAGATTGGTGAGCAGCACAAGCTAGATTTCAAAATGTTATCTGTGCAGTGACCACACTACAGGTCTGTACATAGTTTTCCAACACTGGAGGTTTTCTAAAGTAGAGGGTTTGGACCTTCAGCTATTGCATACATTCCTCCGGGAAGGTTATTTTGCATTTCCTAACCCACACTCGAAATCACTGAAAACACAAGGACTTCAGTTCATTTTGATTATTTGAAGGAAGAGAGGTTCCCCCAAAGATTTTTGACCATCTATCTTCGTTTTGCATAGGATACTTTTCTTAAAAAATTTACTTGTGTGTTCTTTCTAGATACACATGACAGCAGAGTGTATTTTGACATATTATACATACATATAACATGAATAACTTGTTCCAGTCAGGATCCCATTATAATGATGTGGAGTTACACTGGTCATATATTCATATATAAGGATAGGAATGATATGTCCAATTCAGTCTACTGTCATTCCTGTTCCTACCCTCCCTTCCCTTCCTTCCCCTTGGTCTAATCCAATGAACATCTAATCTTCCCCTCTGGTGTTGTGGGTTAGCATCCACGTATCAGAGAGTACATTCTGCCTTTTAATTTTGGGGACTGGCTTATTTCACTTAGCATGATATTCTCCAGAATACCTTTAATAGGAGGAAAACTAAGCCTTCATGTGGTACCTGAAAATGAAGTGTTAGTGAAATTGGACAGATGAAGACAAGGTACAAACAGAATGGAATGCTGTAAGACACTCCACTTTTCATCTCATCATCTTGATCTCCATAAATTCCACATCTGTCTTCTCCATCCTGGTTCCTTTCCTCCAGATGGGGGATGGTCAGCCTTTCTCTATGCAAAAGCCAATCCCTTCATCTTTGCCCTTGACAACATGCATTCCTTTTTCTTTAGGGCTCTTTCTCTACCAAATGTCCTCTCTTGTTCCTATATGTCCCTTTTTCCAACTCAACTTGAACCTTCCTATGTGTTGGTAAAGTGCTTAGGGCTCTTCTGTCTTAAAAAGAAATCTCCAGGCTGCCTGTATACATATTTCTCATTAATACACTGCACTGTCTCTCTGATCTTCTCGTTCAAATTCTCAAAAGAACAGTGCCCAAGTAACATTTTTCACTTTACCATTTTTCTTTGAATGGTGTTGTCAAGCTTCACACTCTTAAAAAAAAATAAAAAAAAAATTGTCTCCTAATTATCCAATCCTGTGGACACTTTTTACTCCCATTTGTACATTGACTCACTGATAATGCTTTTGACTGATCTCTTAAAACATTATACTCTATGTACCTTGTACTCTTCCATCAAATTGTACTAACAGTTTATTTTCAGGTTCCATAAATCCTTGCCTTAGGAACATAGGATTGGATAAACCAAATTACAAATTCATTTGAACACTAGCAAGTTTTCTATGAAAGACTGACATTTTTAAGATGGAGGGATGGTCAGGTATAATCAGGTCTTTCTGTGAAACAATTCCTCTTATTTCCCCAAATCCCTAAGAGATGTCTATCTCAACAGGTAATTGAGCAACTTTCAGTTGGAGGTGGACTTTGATGATTTGAGCTATAGTAATTGTCACATTATTTATTTTCCTCTCCCATTGGAGTTAGAAACAAACCCGACTTTCTAGGGGGAAAAAAATCCAGAAAACTATTTGAATTGTTGTTCTGAATGATAAAAGGACCAGTGAGTAACATTTCTGGTTCTCACAATGTAGGGCCCCCTTTTCCTCAGCTGAGATCATCCCATTACAGGTGACTGTTTTCTTGATCAGGCATCTTCTGCAGGGAGTCTAGGAGTCATAGTTTCCCCTCTATTGCATCCACTCCTAATTCCAGGCTAAAAACAACACTATTGAACCACAAAGCCAGTCAGTTGTGACCTCCTCTGAAAATTAGCCAATACGTATGCACAAAAACTGAGCTGGTCAGAAAGCCACAAAAGATGAAGCTTTGTACCCTTGGTAGTCCTAATGGCATTGCTGGGTTCTATGGGTAACACTGCTGTATTGCCCACTAGCATGACAGCTGGCTCGTGTGCCTCCATGGGCCTTTACCCCATCCATGCCCTAAGATTGGGGCACACTACACCCAAAATCACTAACACCAAAAAAAGTCTTGGTTGAAAGTTTTGAGTAGTTTCACACTTTGCACACTTGTTATTTGCTGGTGGTCCCACATTTGCCAATTTTTTTTTTTTTTATGAAATTACATGCATCTTAGTAATCATGTTCTGGCTACAAGACATCACTAATGACAGATTTTTTTTTGCATGTTTGTCCCCCAAAGCAAATAATATCACAGAATAAGTAAATTAATATGTGGGAATATATTTATAAAATATTAAATTTAATATAAAGTGAAACACATGTAGAAATGCATTAAACATATGCTAAATATATGTATATTTAACATGTATATGTGTATATATGCATTGAGATAATATACTTTAAATAAATTGAAATTATCATGGTGAAAAATCCCCAGATGACTGCCTTATTTTTTCCTGAAGAAAGTACTTGATTTCCAAGAAATTTATGCTTCAGCAGCCCTCGTGATAATAAATAAAAATCTGAGGGTTAGAATGTGATTCACAGATATCCAGAGTCTACAATTTATTTCCAAACAGAAGGAGTCGATATAAATCCTGTGAATTTCATTGTCTGCTGCCAGAAAACTTATTTAATTATGAATGAGGAACACTTAGAAATGTTGCCTCTTTTGGGATCACAGGTTCTTATTCGGAACATGAGACCTTGTAAGCTCTTTAAAAATCACCATTGTAAGTACAACACTGTCATCTTGGCTCATCCTTAGGGAAGTCTGCTCTTGGAGTAACCCCAGTGAAATGGAAAGACAGTCACAAGAGCACTTTGTGGTTTTCTTGCATTTTCAGATATTTTGGTCACTGACTTATTTTTAGTTATGCTTTCATTTGAATAGGTTTAGTGTGATTTCCATATGATTAATTGAATCCAGCTGTACAAATAGAAACTTAGATGTATACTTGAATGTTTGTTGTTTGTTCTTATTGTAAAGATATGTCCTCTAAAGATGTTGACCTATCATACTGTACCAAAGTGATTAAGTTAAAATTATGGTATAAGCACAAATATATCTTATCCCCTTTCTGATTTCAACTCTCCTGGGTATATTCTAGAAGACCAAAATGCTTCCAAACTTTGCTCAAGTTGGGCCGTCCATCGAGTATTGCAAACATGAGCCTACTTCTAACCAGGCAGGCTTTTTAGGTCAGTTAGTGCTTTAGTGAGAAATAATTTGCATGAGCTCAAATCTGCACATCTTCAGTAAGATATGTTTAATCGCTCATTACAGAACACATCTGAACCCAGAACTTCCCAGTGTGCCAGCTACAGTTTGTCATGAGTGCCTACAAGTTACTGATGTTAAACTTCTTATTGTGGTCACAAGTGGATGTTTGAGGCAATTAAAGACATGAGCAACTTGTCCATCTAGGATGATTCTGACCTACTTACTCAAGTATCTCACACAAATAAAATTTTATATACAGGCAGAGGTGTAAAGATTGAAATACACTGGCTTGGTAATGGTTTCAGTCAGGTTTTTTTGCCATTGGAAAACACCTGAACAAACAATTCGAGGAGGAAAAAAAAAATTTATTTTGGGGCTCATGGTTTCAGAGCCAGATAGCTGGCTCCATTTCTTGGGGCTTGAGAGGAGGAAAGACATCATGGCAGAAGTGTGTGGTAGAAGAAAGCAGCTAGGGACGTGGTACCAGGAAGCAGAGAGAGAGAGAGAGGGAGAGCTCTGCTTAACGAGGACAAGTTATAAACCCTAAAGACACACACCCCCAGAGTCCACATCTTCTAGCCCCATCCTACCCACCTACAGTTGCTACCGAGATAATCACTATCAGGGATCAATACACTGATTAGGTTAAACCTCTTATATCCCAATCATTTCATCTCTAAACTTTTTTTGCATTATCTAGCACATGAGGTTTTTGGGGGATACGTAATATTTAAACCATAACAATAATGGATGTTTAATTTTCACTAAGGTAAGACATATGGAGATAAACTTTCCAGAATTGGTTTCATGGCTCAGTAATATTATTCAAGACCCAATTTCGTTTCATTCTCCTTTCACAGTTCTCAGAATATTGATATTTATCTTTAGGCTTGTCACCTTGTGGTCGCAAGATGGTTGACAAAGCTCTAGCTTTCACATTTTCAAATAAGGGCATCCAAAGATGGAGGAAGAAAAGGATCGAAGGTAATCTGCTTTTCATGTAGCACTCTCTTTTATAAGGTATGAAAATCCTTCCCCAAAGAGGACTACCTCACTTCCCTTTAGATTGTATTAACTATAATGGGGCTACTTTCATGTAGATACTAACAAAGGGGATTAAAATGAGAGACATCCCTTGATACTCACAGTGGATAGTTCCAGGACACCTCCATCTCTGTGGATACCCAAAATACACAGATGCTCAAAATGATGTAGTAATTGAATATAACCTATGCACAGAATCCTGTTTACTTTAAATCATTTCTAGATGACTAATAATACCTGCTATGATTTGGATATCAGGCATCCCCCAAAAGCTCATGTGTGAGACCATGTAGGAATGTTCAGAGGTGAAATAAAAGCTACTGCACCAGGTGGTAGCTCTAGGCAGGAAGGGCATGGCTAAAGGAAGTAGGACACTGGTGGCATGCCTTTGGGGATTGTCCTTTGTCCCTGGCTTCTCTCTCTCTTTCTATTCCTGCTTCCTGGATGCTATGAGTTGGGCAACTTTCCTCCGGCACTCTTCTTCCATGATGTTCTGTCATTACCATGGGCTCAGAACAATGGAGCCATCAGACCATGCACTGAACCTCTGAAACCAAGAACCCAAAGTCAACTTTTCTTCCCTAAGTTGCTCCTGTCAGGTATTTTGGCCACAGTGATGAAAAGCTTACCAATACAATGTACATGCTATGTAAATCATTGTTCTACTATATTGCTTAGGGAATAATGATTAGAAAAAAAGTCTATACATGTTTAGCACAGACACAATTTATATATATATATATATTTGATCCCATGGTTGGTTGAATCTGCTGATGCAGAACCTGTAAATATGGGGGGCTGACTGTCCTGTATTTTTTTACTATACATCCATACATATAGTGAAGTTGAATTTAAAACTATGCACAGTGAAAGATGACCAATGATTAATAAGACAATAATTATTATAATAGACTATAATAAATGTTATTTTAAAATTACGAATTCTTTATTTCTGGAATGTCCAATTCAAATGTTGGGCCACAGTCGCACACAGGTAACTGAAATCATGGATAGAAAAACTACAAATAAGAAGGAACTACTGTACTATTAATAGCATGGCTATTCATGGTAGTAGGCACACTGCTACCTGGGTACAGTAAAAGAGAAATGCAAGTAGCCAAAAGCATAGGGGAATGACCACCAGGTAAGCAATAGAGTGTCTGAGAGATTAGTCAGTAGGAATGATGTCATATCATTTATAATTTTAAGAGTCACGGCCAATTGCAAGATAAAAGAATTATGTAATTTCTCAAGTCTAATTGGCCATCTCAAAACTTCAACTCTACTTCAACTTTTTTAATGGCAAGTTTGGGATTTTCATTAATATAGAAATACAATTTAAATATATTATTGTAGCCACCAACTGAGAGAAAATAAAGGCTTTTATCTAGAATATACAAAGAACTCAAAACTCAATAAAAAGAAAACAACTCAGTTTTTAAAATGGGCATAAGTTCTAACTAAATACCTGATCAAAAAAAATATAAGGGGGTCAAATAATCACATAAAAGGATGTTCAACATTATTTTTCATTCCTAAAGTTAAAACAAAATTAAGATGTCACTATACCCTAATAAAATGACTAAAATCCAAACTGGCAATACCAATGTATTGGTGAGGATGTGGAATAACAGAAACTCTATTGATGGGAAATAAGAAATACTAAAACTACTTTGAAAGATAGTTTGGCAATTCAATATGAAGCTAAATATAGCCTAATGTAAACCCCAAATCATGCTTCTAGGTATTTAACCAACTAATATGGAAACTTTCATTCACACAAAAATCTGTATGCTAACATTTATAGCCTCTTTGCTATGGTCTGGGTAAGTGTGAAAGATTTGGTCTCAGTCGATGGTACCAATGGGAGGTGGTAGAAACTTTGAGAGGTGTGGCCAGGTGGGAGGTAGTTAGGATATTGGAGGCATGCCCTCAAAGGGAATTGTCATACTTGATTTCTTCTTTTTCTTTTTCTTTCCAAGCTAAATTGAGGTAAGCAGTTTTCTCTACCATGTGCTCCCACCATGTTGTACTGCTGCTTTTCCACAGGTCCAAAAGCAATGATGACAACTGACCACAAACTGGAACCTCCAAAAATGTTAGTTAGAATAAACCTTTCATCCTTTTATGTTAATTATTTCAGGTAATTGTAATAGTAACAGAAAGCTAACTAACACACCTTTATTTGCAGGTACCAAAAATTGGAAGCAATAAAGATATTCCTTAATAGGTAAATGAATAAACAAACTGGCGATCTGCACAATATATTACTATTTGGCAATATAAAGGAACAAACCATCAAGTCATGTAAAAACTTGGCTGCATTTTACTTGCATATTACCAAATGAAAAAAAGTCACTATGAAAATGTTTTTACTATAGAGAGAAATTAAACAGTTTAGTGGTTGCCAGGTATATGCCAGGGAAGAGAATTAAATGGAAGGAGTACATGAACTTTTTTTTTAATGGTTAAACTATTTTGTATGGTATAAGAATGGTGGATAAATGACATTATACATTATTCAAATCCCACTTAGTAGTACAAAGAGTTAACCTTAATATATGCAAATTTTAAAAATCATTCATAAATAAAATGAAGACTGAAAAAATGAGCTATATATGAAATAATATATGAAATAATCTCACTGCAAAGGGTTGGGTAGAATGGTGCTGCTCTAAATAACTTTGGGAATGACTAGATACCATAAGACCAAAGGCTAATGGAATTGGACATAAGCACTGTACCCAAGCTCACAAATTCACTGTAACCAAGTTCACCCCCCACAGAAGTACACATTGATAGTTCTGAAAGGACTAAATTTGTATACTGGAATTGCATGGCAGTTCAATTAAGTAAATGCATGCCTGATTAGGGGATTGAGGTGTTTAGTTTGAGTGGAAGTTTGCAGACAAGTAACAGGAGAGGCCTGGAATGATCCATGCAGTAATGGATTAGAATTGGAGGCATCATTATGTAAGGGAAAACAAATAAATTGGCTTCCAATTTTTTGTTCATGTCTGAGGCACCTATAAATAAAGACAGACTAACAAAAAAAGCATATAATTTATTTAACATAGCTTTTACTTTGCATGACAGCCATTAGAAATGTAGACCCACAGAAACAGAGGGGACCATTCATTTTTTATGCTAGATAGGTTTTAGGTAGAAGTCAATAGTCACAGAGAAGAATGATTGGATAGAAGGGAGAAGATCTAATAGTAATAAACTGAGAGGAACTTAACAAGTCCTGTTGATTCAGCTTCTTCTCTATGTCCCTACAATTTCAGACTTTTAAAAAGACTCCTCTGGGTAAAGGAAAAGCACCATTGAAATGTGGAACTTATGACCTATTTCAGGGAAGAAGGTCAGGAGAAGGTAAGAGAGAACTTTCCTGTGTTTTCTAACTTGTTTTAGGAGAGAAGAGAGAAAAATGTGGGCGTGATCTGCATGCTGCATGTAATATTTTAGGGTAGCATATTCTGAACTCCATTAGGTGTAAGCTCATATTTACTTTATATATGGATACAGGTGGACACATGTGGAACTATTTAAAGGTATGACATATGCCAGGTTAGAAGACATAGTGAGAGCACCAAGTCAAGTGAAAGGACCTAGAAGCAAAGATACTCCAGGAGCAACAAATATCCTTAGTGCTTAGATCTTTGCTCTAATGTCATTATTCATCAAAAGAATCAAGGGCTTCTTAGAGAAACAGACAATTCTATGGCTGGGCAGAGAATAACCTAGATGAGTCTTGGCAATCTTATAAAGCCAGAAATTAAGAAGTGCTGAAAAATATAAATAACTCTAATGACAGAGCATAGCAAAGGGGTACAAGAGCCAATGGAAAGAGTCTCCAATGACTATAGCTGGATCAATTTGAGTGAAAAAAGTAGAAAAAGCAGTATTGGATTTTAACCCAAAGTGTGAAACAAATATGATACTGATATAAACAAATGATCGACTCAATAAATAAGTGGAAAATAATAGGCAAATCTTCAAATGAGAAGAATACCAAATATTCGTGTAGGTACTCCATCTTCCATAAGGTGAAACATAGCTCCTCAGGTGTGGGCTGCACATAGTGACTTCCTTTTAGAAGACAAGACATGGAAATGTGGAGAAAAGAATAACTTTAAACCTTATCCAGTGATTACATATATAACTTCAACAGTGATTAGTCATGGATAACATGTACCATTGATATGATGTCATGGGAATGGCAGTTTAACTAAGTGGTCTTCATCTTCCAAATCCATAACCCCAGAATCAGGAGGAAAACATCTGTCAAATCTCAGCTGGGAGATAGTCTACAAAATATTTGACTAGGACTCCTCAAAACCTCCTAGCTTATCAAAGAAAACGAATACCTGAGATCTGTTACATTTAAGAGAAGACAAAGGAGATATTCCCACTAAATATAATTCTGGATGAAATTCTAGAAGAGAAAAAGAACATTAGGTAAAAACTGGCTAATTAGAATAAGTTATACTCCATGTATGTATGATATGTCAAAATAAACTCCACTGTCATGTACATCTAAAAAGAACAAATAAAAATAAAAGTAATGTATTTATATTGGTTTATTAATTTTTGACACATGGATCAGGTTCCTATGACATGTTAATAAGGGAAACCAGGTGGAGGCATACAGGAACTCCCTGAATATCTTCACATTTCTTCCGTGAAAGTAGAAGTATTCTAAGACTCTTTTTCAAGTTTATACGTTTTAAAAAGAAAGAGAATAGTGTTTCCACTTCAAGAAGAGATTACTTACTAAATTGATTGTAAAGTGTCAAAGCATACACAAAAAGTCAGATTAATGAATATGGGTAGATAGTGTAGTGAATGAAATCATTGTTCTAGACCTAACTTTTAGTTTGCTGTGGTAAACTATTTATGTGACTCAAATTCTTTAATCCCTCTGGACATTGGTGGTTTCTCCTATAAATTGTGAAAATTGGGCAAAACGATATTGCAGGACCCTTTCAAAATAATTTTACAAAATAAACAAAATGCATAATCACAATTAATGGGAATGCCAATGGACTGATTTTATCATATCATATCTAATTTAATTCCTTTTAACAAAGCCATATTTTTTCAGATTTCAATATTAATTGTACTGGAACTTAAAGCAGAAACAGTGTGGCTTCATCCTAGTGGAGGGACTTGTCTCAAGAGCATAGAAGGTAGGGAGGGGTAAAAAGAAGACTATATCTATCATCTTTCCCATGTATTTTCTAATAACATCACAATAATATCACTGCACTCCAGAAAACCCAGTGCTACATGGAGAAACTATAACCAAGACACATGTGTAAAAAATCTAAATGTGTCATCACTTTTCAGTTGAAATAAAATATTAGATCTGCCTTCTTTCAAAAAGGACCCCAATGAAATAGATTGATGGAAGTCTTTCATGGCTCACTCTTCTAAATGTGGAGGGCTATGTTCCCTGGGGGATTGCAAGCCCACTTGTGAGGCACCTGAGGAGGGATAGAGAATGGACTGTCCAGAACTGGGGTGAGGACAGCCAGGTTCTAAGCCTCTCCGTTTCACTACCTAACCAGCAGTGTCGCCTTGAGCAAATATTACCCACCTTGCTCATTTCTTGGAAAAAGGAAGTGTTGGATCAGATGACATATTAAACTAATAGAACTCAAGAATCCTGTGTGCATGCTCCATTCTTTACTAGCAAGGGCTAGGGTAAGATGTTACCCATTCAGGGCTGGCTGAGCTAACCCCTGACCTCTGTGCTGAGCAGCATGGTTACAAAGCATCATGTAGAGGCCACAGCTTGCCTGGAGAGGAGAGGAAATGGTCCACGAGCAATTGTTTCCATATGCATTTCCAGAGCTGAGGCACAGAAGTGCTTTGGAGCCAGCAGGAAAGGGAAGCAATTTATCCTCTTTCACATCCTTCAGAAGCTTCCTGGGGAGTTCATGACCTTGGTCTACCAAACACCTTTTACATATTGATTCTTGAAAGGGAGTTGGGAGCAATGTTTAGGACATTAAACTCTGAATTTCACTATATAATCCCTTTGTACACAGGTTTAGTGAAATCTGTTTAAAAAGATTTTAGAATGTTAATTTTGCCAATGATATTATTAGGTAATGCATAATAGTATCATATACAATGGAGTATGTGACCATCACATTTCGGTTTTTAAAAAGTTATATTCATCTTCGTAATAATTTTTGAGGCTTAGCCTTAGCCTGTTTATTATCTTATCCAATTGCAAATCATCAGGTAAAAGTTAGAAATGCCCTTTTGTTTTCTACTAAAGCATATGTGTCTAATGTTATATAGAATATGGATGGAGGAACATTTTTTTTTGGTTTTGTATTGTTTTTTCCTAGACATATGTCCATATCAGCCCACTCCTACCCACACACAGAGGGAGAAAATTGAATTCCCACAAATTATATTTTTCATAAAAATCCTCACAAATATACACAGATAAAGAATAAGGTACATTCAATGGCTGTGGATGGCCTGATGCCCACCCCTCAGTTCCAAGACTTTTGATTGCCATTTGGGAAATTTATTTTCAGTGATGCCTGAAGCCAAATTATACACTTAAAGCCAATAGCTCTTCTGCTCACATATCTCAGTCTGTTACCAAGAGTTCTGACCATATCTTTGTCCAGTTTGGTGTTACAAGTAGAACCTAAAAGCAAAAGCCCAACACTATCACTTCTCACAGCCCAAGGTAAAAGGAACAGATTGATAAATAGTAATACACTATTGTGTGGAGGAAAGAAATGTGTGATTTTGTGTGAACCTAACTAAAATGATGTCTTGACTGTTTTAAAACTATATGTCAGTAAGGAACACAAAAGACCAATAACTTTGTTTCTTTACCTGGTGATTTGAGAGTAGACTAACCAGTGTTTTCTCCAACATAGGAAAGGACATTTTTGTCATATGTATGTTTGAGATTTAGAAACTACCATTTTGATGTGATATAAATGTCTTTCGGAGATGAGTCACTCAATTTCCATAAAAATTGGGTAGAAATTATTTGGAAAGCACTGTAAGCTTTGCAGTCATCAACCCATGTCATTAATAAAAAAATAAAAATAAAAGGATATCACAAGTAGAATACTATAAAACTAAAACAACATTGCCAAAGAAAATCACAGAATTGTAATGTTCTAATGCTTGGTGCACAATATTCAAGTGCTTTGTGTACACTAAACCTCTTTTTTTGAAGGTGTTGCTGGAATAAATCCCAAAGGAGCAAAACATCACTAAGGAGGATTGGAACCTGAGATGGTTTCTGCCAATATCTGGGGAGTGATTATTGAGGACTATAGGTTTGCCACTGAGCTCCTCTTAACCCCTGGGGTTTAGACAGGAGATGTAACCAAGTGTAACATTCTACAGCCTGCAATAAAGGAAAACCCAAGTCATTTAATATATTTTAAACAGAATGTTACTTTCCTAGATTGAGCATGTCATGTTCCTCAACAGCAACGCTGTTCCCTCCTGAAAGCAGACCTGCAAAATAGGGCTGCTTAGGAAGAAGATAATGGGGCCTGACAACTAAAGAATTGGATTGCCTTTAGTTACCGGATGTCTAGATTTTTTGTTTTCCTTGTTAGTGTTTGGTTCCTTACAAGATCAGAATCATGTCTGAGAACTGAATCATCAATATGAGAATAGTGATAAACTGATTCTTTTGAAGTGGCTCTCAAAAAAGAATTTTTAATTCTAACCATTTGGAGAGCTAGGTCTTAACAAAAGTGAAAATTAAAAAGCAATGATAAACATTAATTGAGAGATGGTCAAATGTATTGTTATTTAATTGAGAGATAACCAATTTATCAGCTCTCCCATGAATACCTGGATTCAGGAACTCAAATATTATTTTCTTAAGTACTCAAATGTGGTAGCTTATTCTCTCTTTCTCATCCACATATGCATGCACCCATGTGCATGCGTGTGCACACACACGTGCATACACACGTGCACACACACATATACACACCATAAATGCTTCTTCATGTTAAAGCTAAAAGAATTTCTGTTGTTCTAAAGGAATCCAGAAATATAGATTCCAATGAATTAGGCATAATAAATGGTCATGCCATGCTATTGGAGAACTTTTTAATTACCAGAAACATTGCATTAGTCATAATTATGTTTTATTTCTTGAAATGGAAAAAATTGTTGTGCATTTGTTAATGTATTTATAAATACCCAAATACAACTAGCATGCAAAACTATTTCAATGATTTTAAGATAGGTTTGGGGAAAAATGAAACTGGTTCCCATTAAAATGAAATTTCATGATTTAAATATAACTAGGGCAATGTTATTGACAAATTGAACTTCTTGAGTTTCAAAAGGGGAAGTTCACAGAAACAAATTTTAAAAGCTTTTTTCTTTATATTTGTCATTTGAAGATTTTTTTTTGTTTGGACAATGTTAATAATCTCTTCATCTTTATTCTAGTTCTATTAATGATTGGATTTGTCAGGGCATTTTCACTGGTCGATTTCAAAATTAAGTAAAAAACAGATATAATGGTTCAAAAACACTGAGATATCAGGAAGGGCTGGATCAATGTATTTTAATGTGATACCATCAAGTCTCTGAATCTTTCTTTCTCTCTCTTTTACACACACACACACACACACACACACACACACACTCCACTTATTCTTGTATTGACATTATTCTTAGGAAAACTTTCCCGGGGGTGTCCAGGTCAGGGTAGGAAAGTATGGTCCCCAGAACAAGTTCCAGACAGTACTAACTATTGAGAGGTGTTAGTACAACAATCACCTTAATGCAGCACATGTTGGGTTATTGGGAATTTGTTTTCTTTCCTACCAGTGTTTTTGAGCCTTTAATACAGTGATATACTTGGGAAACTCCAAGAGGGACAAAAATGATACCATAGAGCAGTTATTGAAATTAATTACCCACAGAATTATTTCCTTTTCCCTTTTTTAAGGCAGATCTCCTGGCACTAGAGTGACATTTTAGTTAGCTTTTTGTCACTGTGACCAAAATATTTGACGATAACAACTCAAAAGAAGAAAGGTTTCCTTTGCCACATGGTTTTAGGGGTTGCAGTCCATGGTCGGCTGGCTCCATTCCTCAAGGCCTGAGGTGAGGCAGAACATCATGGAAGAAAGTGTGGAAGAAGGAATCTGCATGGCTCATGGCAGCCCAAAAGGATAGAGAGCAGGGGAAATGGCCAGGGACAAGATAAACCCATGCCCCTAGATATCTACTTCCCCCAGCTAGGTCCCACCTCCCAATAATTCATTCAAATCACGAATCCATCAAATAGATTAATCCACTGACGAGGTCAGAACTCTCATGATTCAATCATTTCCTGAAAGCCTCACCTCTGCACACTAGCCTTTTGAGGACCAAAAGTTTGGAGATCCATTCCATTAAAAATGATGAGGAAATCAATAAGGAAGTACATGGAAACAACTTCCGCAGAGTCACTCTGAGTTTCAGTTCCGTTTCCCAAGTTTCTTGGTTGCTTGGCTTATTCTTCAAGGGGAAGTATCAGGTTTGGACTGGCCTCATCTTCTGAGTCCTGTAAGGGAGGGTTCGACCCTTCTACTTCTTCTAACGGAGTAGGTGTGTCACAGACCCATGCATGTGGTAAGGGGTCATGGGGGAGGATGGGAGTAATGTCAAGATTAGAGACTCATTTATCTTGCCAAGGGACAGCAACTATCTGAACTAACCCATTTCTCTGGCTATGTCCTGCTCACTAACACAACCTTAGCTCTCATGGTAAATCTAAAAAACAAAACATATCACTATGCTGACATTGACTTTACTACCTAACAGATAAAATGACTGTTTGTTTTCTCTGGAGGAAAACATCATATTATTTTGTAGAGAAAATCCTAATGTACAGGACAGAAATATAATTTCCTTATTAACCAGATTTAATAACAGTAAACAGAATGCTAAGAAAGTTCTTAGACATGAAGACCAAGGATCACTCAAAACAAAACAGAAGCAGGGGAGAACTGACTTATCTTTCTTCTTTATAATGTCTTTAAACCAGGCCAATGACATTTTCCCAAAGAATTCATAGAAATTTTTTTTGTTAAAGATCGTACCCTGTTTGTATAACTTGTTAATAAATCTTGGCAACTCTGATCATAGGGAATGTACAAGCATTGCCACAGGAGTAGAGGTAAGAGAGGTAGGCACAGAATCTATCTATGTGCAGGTGGCAACTGACTCTGGTACACTTTTCTGACTTATGTCTAGCAGAATTCATGGCATCAGAAAAACTCAGTAAATATTTATTAAGTTAAAATAAATGTTATGTGAAAGCAACTGATCAAACATGTCAATGTCATAAACTTTGTATGTTTTGATTCAAAGTGTGCTTCTTCAGTGTGGTCAATAGGCCTCTGATTCTAATCACGTGAGTTCTTTAATGTTCATTACTGTACTGGTTTTGATTATGTAACTTACTTACTGATGTACCAGTTGATGACTTCCTAGATTTTTTTTTATTCTCTTACCATCATTCCAATCATTACTATTTTCTATGGTATTCCTGGATATTTTCAAGTATTATGATAAATAATGTGTTTGTGTTAAGTATTATGTGTTATAATTTTAAATTTTTTTTAACATATAATAATTTAAATGATTTTTAAAAAATATATAGAATGATCAGAGCATTCTTTTACACTTAAGGATCTAGCAAGGGATCTTTAAAATTTAAGAACTTATTTGCATTCAAGAAAGGTCCAGAACAAACAAGCCACAATTGCCATTTAACATAGACTATGTCATGAGATAATCTGGTAAATACAATTTTAGTGATATTAAGATATGAAATATGGAAGCAAACCCCTCCCCAACTTCCTGGAAAACAAATTACAAATTCACATAATTGAAAAGTATGGGCTCGGGGTACTTGATATGGCGTGTCATGACTATAGTTACGTTTTATTCATACAAATAAGTGAGGCACTAAATATATACATGCTGTTAACATTCTGTGATGTGCTTACTGGAGAGAAATGGTTTCATAATTTTTTGATCTATGCACCTACTCCCCCAATTCTGTTCAGAAAAGGCAATTGATTTGGGGTCTAGTATCACATCTAAAATTACCTACTGATCCTTGTAAAATCACTTTTATAACACATATCACCAATATTCATTTAGTACATTTATTTCAAAATCCACTTAATATTTTCTTCTCCAGAAGTTTTTCTTTCCATTGTAAAGTTTATTTTTATTTCTACTGATTCCAACACTGAGGTTTTTTTTTTTTTTTAAAGCCCTCAAGTCCTTTGTATGCAATTTAGTTTTGATTTATCCCTTGAAAAAGCTTCATCAGAGGGTTTCTTTGTAAGTCTCACCACTCCCATTGGGAAATGCCACAATCTATACTTCTGGTCTTTCAAATTCTTGCTACTCATAGTCCTAGAACATGCTGCAGCAGCCCAGGAACAGCCAAGAGTATGTGAGAAAGGCAAGTTACCAGGCCCTGCCCCAGGCCTATTGCATCTAAGAATCTCACTGGATGATGTGCATGCATATTAAAGATCAACAGGCACTGTCTCAGGATATTTTTAGAGTCTTACTTTAAAATTATTTAATAGCTTACCATTCACTTAATTTTCAGAAGTACTTTCAGTACATACTTAAATGTTCCTGACATTCCATTACCCATGCGTTTGTGGGGACAGGAACGGAATAGAGCAGACTAGCACGTTCATCCCTTGTCTCTATTTCCCTAAAGCCGTATCAATTTGAATGATGCTCGGATACTCCTCTGTCTTCTTCTGCTGCTTCTTCAAATGGCCAGTTATAATTCATTCAGGAAATAATCTCCAGGCGGTCATTCTGTTTCCACTTTGATTGAGTGTTACTCTTGCTTTTTATGTTTAACCTGTATTCACTTCAACAACACTTTATTTATGGTTGAACTAAACTCCTATTTTTAGAATTATTTCTTCTCCACTTTCGGAAATCTGCAAGTCTGCAATATACAAACATAAATGTTCAAAATAGTAAGACATGGGGCAGGAATAGTTGGAAAGAATTGCTCTTGGATTGATGTTGGGGGCATTGACTTAGAACATAGCCTTCTTGACTTCTTTAACTATTAAAAGGATAGCATTGCATATCATCGCTACTTGTTGATAAATATATATTCACTAATTATAGTCTCTATGGAATGAGAGTCTCATCTGCATTTGGACAGTGTTTGGTACACAGTAGACACTCAAAAATAAGATAAATTATATTTCCCTTTTTGTTCTAAACCATGAAGTGTTAAACTTTTGCCGAGTTAAGCAGAAGTGATCATTATTTTGACGTTTACAACATACATGACCACAACAAAACTAAAGGTCCTTTGATGGCACTATAGCTTTATATCGAAAGCCACTTCTGAGCTAGAAAAACAAACCTGAACATAAGAAGTGGAGAAACAGTTTTCCTAATTGCTTCTCCTTGACATTTAAACACTGACTAACGTTACAGCCAGGTAGTGGGCTAAATTAAGCTCACGGAAATATCAAGTTTTATCTTGAAAAATATAATTCCCTCTCATTCTGAAAAATCACATTGGAGAATTGACACAATGTGCTTCAAAACACAAGTGAGTCAGCAGACATCAAATAAAAACACCCACCAGCCCTGATGTGAATCTCAAAACCCCCAGCTAATAAACCAGGTTTCAAGGCCTTGATGGCCTCCTGCAGCTGGGAGAACAGAAGGGGGCGGAAGAAAAATGCCTCCCTTCTCCCATAACCCTGCTCTCCAGTTGCTTCCAATGCTGCCCACCCACTCAGTTAATTTACTAAAAGCTGACTTGCATGGAGGACAGGAATAACAACTCCCCAATGCAATACAACTCAGACAGTGATGAAATTAGAGGAATGAGCAGACTTTCAACAAAGGGAGTGACATTTCACACTTCTGAAAAGTCTCCGGCCAGGTAAAGGCACCATACTGCCTCTTATATTAGCCTTGATAGCATCCAGCTGGAGCTCAGCTAAATCCACACATCACAGAGTGACAGCACTGGCTTTGGGCTACCTAGGCTGAGCCTTTCACAGCTGGAAAGAGTGTAAACCATGTATAAAATGTACCTACAATTCCTAAAGAAATCCTTTGCTTTCATTCATTTTATCTCCCAAATATGCCCTGTCTCCATAACAGATTATCCTACTAGCCTGTCTAATCACCTCCAAGCATCCATACAAATCCCAGAGACATCAGTATGTGTTTTATTGCTCACATTTCTACTGAAAATCCTGCCTAGATAGCAGTATATAAAAATGCTCCAAAGCCCTGTTGCTTTGTGTGAACAGGCATTCTGAAGAGTGCTTCCGTGCAGAGGAATTCCATAAGGGTTGCATTGCCTGTTCTGTTCATTAAGGTCAATTAGTTTTATGTTCAACATCACTCAGGATGCTTATGTGCATAAGTGTGTTTGCAATTCACCCTGGAAAAGGTAAGGACAGGGAAGTAATAACATGGATTCACAGGGCATTTATTTTCCTCTATTGATATCAAAGGGATTCAAGAAAATGACCCAATTCTACATTCTAATGTGCCTATGAAATTGAAAGAGAAAATAATATTTTCCTTTAAAAACAAAACAAAACACAGGGTCTGAATCCAACTCATTTCCAGTCCTACCTATAATCAGGATAACTTCTGTGTCAGATGGGCTCACCTGTATAACAGGTGTCTTCAGTCAAGTCAATCTAAGGGACAGAATCTCATTTAAATTTTTTTTTTTTTAGAATTTTCTTTGTTTTGCATCCTTGCAAGTTCTTAATATTTTGCCTTTTCTCCCCTTTTCTTTCCTGATGGCTTGTCTACCCGCATACCCATTGCTGATCCTGGATGTTTGTTTATTATGAACTTCTGAAACTGTCCAGGCTTTGGTACCTTTGCCCTTTGGCTAACTACTGCTTAACTCAGTCCTGGGAGATTAGACCTTGAAATCAAACACATGTTGCTAATGAGAAAAACCTGTTATATAGACAGGAAGAGGGGCTTAAGGAAAGTTTTAAAAGGAGTTGTGTAGACAAAGTGCTTGCTATTCTTTGAATAAACCATGCTGCTTTAGCTTTCCTTTTAAGAATTAAGACTTTTGTGAGTCTCACAAAGGAATTATTGCTGCTGCTAAAGGAACGCATAATACTGCTTAAGATAAAAGCATTTTTCATTTTAGCCAGAGAAAAGATAGCCTAAACTTTTCAGTATAGCACCACTTTAGTTTCAGAAGTAGAATCTGCAGTACAAAGAATGACCTATGCCAGGCATTTTCAGTTCTCTAAGCATGTGGCTTATCAACTGTGCTAAAATGCTTCATGTAATCACTATATTAAGTTATATGTCAATTCGATTAAGAGCACTGACTGTCAATTATATGAAATCCCACACAATGAAGTCCCGGCTAGTTTTGTCTATAAGAAGTTTAACGTCCAGCTGGGTGGGGTGGTGCATGCCTATAATCCCAGCAACTTGGGAGGCTGAGAGGGGAGGATCACAAGTTCAAGAACAGCTTCAGCAACTGTTGAGGTCCTAAGCAACTTGTGGACCCTGTATCAAAATAACAATAGGACTGGGGATGTAGATCAGTGGTAAAGCATCTCTGGGTTCAATCTCTAGTACCCCTGCCCCAACAAAAGAACTGGGGATATAACTTGGTAGTAAGTGTCCCTGGGTTCAATTCTTAGTTCCCTCCCACCAAAAGGGGAAGAAACAGCTTGCATTTCAATAGAGAGGCAGAGGAGTCCACCAAGAATGGTGAAAAATGGGCGGGAGATTCTAGCTGGGGTTTTCATTCTGCACTAATAGTCATGTCATTGTTTTGAAAGCAGTATTAATTGAACAGATTTTTATTGACTACTCATTATGTGACAAACACTGAGAAGATACAAAAGTCAATAAAATTCACAGTGAGAACAGTGGTAGTGATTTGGAGATTTCGGGGTTATTATTCTAACAACCATAAATGGTAAAGGTAAAGGGAGCCACATCAAGTTTTCAGAAGTGTTATAAAAATGCCATCAGAATTTAGAGTGGAGTCTCACTGCTTCTCATAATCCATTTTACATTAGAAGAAACAAAATTGGAAGCCACTTGGAATCTATTTTCACAGTCCTGAATAAAAGTAATGAGCATCAATACTCGGAAAGTGGCTATAAGAATAGTAAAGAAGATTGCACTAATTTTTTGAAATTAGGATATATCCTGAAGTTTTGAAAATAAAACATCCTCCCATGCACCTATAATTGATGGGAGAATATAGAGTTTGGGATTGGAAAAATCTGGACTTGATTTCTGATTCTGTCATGTAACTGTGACACATCAAACAAAGAAATTTCCCTCCCATTTCCTCATTTAACCCTCCATTTCCTCACCTATAAAATATTAGTAATATGAATGTCATGGTATCATTTTCTGGATTAATAATTTCAGTGGTCCTCAACTTGTGATGGGGTTAAATCTCAATAAATCCATCATAAACTAATAGGTATAACTTGAAAAGCATTTAATATACCTAACTTAATACTAGGTATCGTAGCTTAGCCTAGCCTACTGAATTAGTCTTGATTTGTGTCACTGTGACAAAAATACTAGACAAGAACAATTTAGAGAATGAAAAAAATTATTTGGCTCACGGATCCAGAGGTTTAGTTTTTGGTCAGCCGAGTACATTGCTCTAAGCCCAAGATGAGACAGAATATTATGACAGAAGGGTGTGGTCCATTCGTGGCAGCCAGGAAGCATAGAGAAGGGAATGGGGAAGGAACCAGAAGGAAAATGGAACCTTCTAGAGCATGCCCCTATTGACCCACCTCCTTCAGCCATGCACAATCTGCCAATAATGACCACCTAGAACAGACTGATTAGGTTACAATTCTCATAACCCAATCATTTCATGTCCAAATGCTCCTGTATAAAATAGGAGCTTTGGGGTGACAGCTCATATTCAAACCATTACATTATGCCCTAAGCCCCTAAAAGCTCATGTCCAGCTCACGATGCAAAATACATTTAGATAATTTTCAAGAGTCCTGTAGTGTTGACAGTTCCATATTGCCCCAAAGTCCAACTCCAATGTCTTGTCTGAGATTTAAGGCAAACTCTTATTTGTGAACCCCTGTAAAAATCAAAATCATCTTATCTATATCAAATATACAGTGGCAGAGCAAACATAACCATTCCAAAAGGGAGGAATAGTGGCATAGAAAGAAGGGATGATGACAAAGCAAGACCTAAACCCAACAGGGGAAATATTTATTGTAGCTCCACCTTCGCTGTTATGGTTTGGATGTGAAGTGTCCCCCAAAAGCTCCTGTGTGAGACAGTGTAAGAAGGTTCTGAGGAGAGATGATTGTGTTGTAAGAGTGTTAGCCCAATCAGTAATTTAATCTCCTGATAAGGATTAACTGAGTGGTAACTGAAGTGGAGGGGTGTGGCTGGAGGAGGTGGGAATTGGGGTGTGGCTTTGGTGTATGTTTGTATCTGGTGAGTGGAGTCTCTCTGCTTCCTGATCACAATGTGAGCTGCTTCCCTCCACCACACTCTCCCACCATAATGTTCTGCCTCACCTTGAATCCCAAGGAATGGAGCCAGCCTTCTAGGGGACTAAGACCTTTGAAACTGTGAGCCCTCAAATAAACTCTTCCTTCTCTACAATTGTTCTGGTCCGATCTTTTAGTCACAGCAGCAAAATAGCTGAGTAAAACACTCGGCACCTGGGGCATGTGGTGACAAGATGTGATTTTCATTGCTTTGGCCCCTTTGGCCTTGCCCATTGCAGCATACATGGGCTCTTTTTTAATCCTGGATATCCCTACAGCCAGCAGCTTTTCTCAGCAGAGAGTTCATGTTACGGGCTTTCTTAATTCCTAGGGTCTCCACTCCAGTTTTGGCTTTACCTTCCCAGTTTAGCACATCACCTTCTCAAGGGCTGCCTGTTGGGATTCTGGCCATGCTATACTTGCCTGGCTTCCCAGGCCTTCTTACAAGTCTTGGTGGAAGTCTATATGATCCCTCCACTTCAGCATTCTGCTTTCTGTACAACCAGCAACACATGGATGATGCCACCTTGTGCAGTAGCTGAGTCTCCTGGAAATTATGGCTGCAGCAGCTGCTTGAGTGCCTGTGTGGCTGAGAGTGGTGAAGCACTCTCTGTGAGCAGGGTATCCATGATATCTCTTCTTTAAGGAATTTTTCTTCTATTGCCTTGAGCCTGAGATGGTGTGGTCTTGCAAATTCCTGAGATACTTTTAAGCCATCTTTCCTATTGTCCCCAATAGAAAGTACTTAGCATCTCTTTCATGACTATAATAACTTTAATAATCATATCTTCCTTGGCTGTAGTTTTACATGGCCTTAGTTTTTCTGGCCAAACTTAATTTTAAAGTCCTTCCCTGGTTTTTGCTCCCAATTCTTCCAGTAAACCTGGATAAAAGCTGCCAGAAATATCCATGCCACAGGATAAATGTTGTGCTGCCTTGAAATTTTCTCCACTGGATTAATTAGTCCATCACTTTTATATTTATGATCATCATTATTATTTTGGTACCAGGGATTTAACCCAGGAGCACTAAGCCACCAAGCCACACCCCTCTCCCCCCCTTTTTGACAGGGTCTCCCTAAGTTGTTTATGCCTTGTTAAGCTGCTGAGGCTGGTCTTGAACTTGTGATTCTCCTCCCTCAGCCACCCAAACCTCTGGGATTACAGGTGTGAGCTACAGTGCCTGCTAGTCCATCACTTTTAAACCCTCACCCAAAGCTTCAGGACATGTGTGAAATATAGACAAGTTCTTTTCCAATGTAACACAAAGGATAATAAGGAATGGCTGGCAAAACTAATGAAATTTAACTTTAAAAGTTTTTGGTTAGCCAATAAAATATCTTGAGTATCTGGGCTTGCAGCTCTTTGAAATAGTGTGTCAGGGTTTAGGACAATCTTTTAGATTTTGATTCATAGTAAGAAGTGGAGGGCTGGGGTTGTGGCTCAGCAGTAGAGCGCTCACAAATGTGAGGCACTGGATTTAATTCTCAGCACCGCATATAAATAAATGAATAAAATAAAGGTCCATCAACAACTAAAATCAATTAAAAGAAAAGAAGTGGATACGAATATATTACAATACCACACAGGTAGATAAACCTAAAAATTAATTATCAAAACAATACTTAAAACATATAAGTCCTCTAAATTATAAAATATACTAAAGAAAAAATAAAAAAGATATGTAAGTCCTATCGATACTAAACTATCCTGTTGTATTTTTTTCACTTCATTTCTTCACATTTCTTACTGCAATTTTATTTTTATTTTTTAATTTTTATTTATTTATTTTTTACATGAGCTCTATTATTATTATTATTATTATTATTATTATTATTATTTGCATTACAATTCTAAATACACCTTTATACCACAATTTATCATATCTCTATATACAAGATATGTTGACACCAAATTCACATCTTCAAACATGTATTCTGTACAACAATGAGGATCTCCTTCCACCATCCATGCAGTTCCCTTTCTCCCTCCCTTTCCCTTCCACCCCTCTTCCCTATCTAGAGGTAATCTTCTTCCCATGCTCTTCCTCCCTACCCCACTTTGAGTCACCCCCCCTTATATCAGAGAAGACATTTGGCATTTGTTTTTGGGGGGATTGGTTAACTTCACTTAGCATAATCTGCTCTAATGCCTTCCATTTCCCTGCAAATGCCATGATCTTATTATTTTTTAGTGCTGAGTAATATTCCATTTTATATAAATGTCACATTTTTTAATCCATTCATCCATTGAAGGGCATCTCGATTGGCTCTACAGTTTAGCTATTGTGAATTGTGCTGCTATAAACGTGGCTGTGTTTATAGATGTGGCTGTGTCCCTGTAGTATGCTGTTTTCAAAATGAAATTGAATCCCTATCTCTCACCATGCACAAAAGTTAACTCAAAATGGATCAAGGATCTAGGAATTAAACCAGAGACTCTTCATCTAATAGAAGAAAAAGTAGGCCCTAATCTCCATCACGTGGGGCTAGGCCCCAACTTCCTTAATAAGACACCTATAGCACAAGAATTAAAACCAAGAATCAACAAATGGGATGGATTCAAACTAAAAACTTTTTTCTCAGCAAGAGAAATAATATGTGAGATTAATAGAGAGCCTACATCCTGGGAACAAATTTTTACCCCTCACACATCAGATAGAGCTCTAATCTCTAGGGTATATAAAGAGCTCAACAAGATAAGCATCAAAAAAACAAATAATCCAATCAATAAATGGGCCAAGGACCTGAACAGACACTTCTCAGAAGAGGATACACAATCACTCAACAAATATACAAAAAAAAAAATGCTCATCATCTATAACAATTAGAAAAATGCAAATTAAAACTACTCTAAGATACCATCTCACTCCAGTCAGAATGGCAGCTATTAAGACTACAGACAACAACAAGTGTTGACTAATATGTGGGGGAAAAGGTACACTCATACATTGCTGTTGGGACTGCAAATTGGTGCAGCCAATATGGCAAGCAGTATGGAGATTCCTTGGAAAGCTGGGAATGGAACCACCATTTGACCCAGCTATCCCCCTCCTCGGTCTATACCCAAAGGTCTTAATGCAATTTTAATTGGTTTTGTTTCAATTTAATTTTGCCTTGTGAGTAGCCATAAGCCAAGGTCACCACCTTTTAGGTGAGTCCTGACTTGGGGAAAGTTAGCTTCAGGTGTTTGTGTCCGGTGAGACCCAATGAGGAGGGGAACCCAAAATGCATAAAACAGAAGAAACTTACTTCTCACAGGTCCAGAGAGGTTAAGGCTGCTGATGGGAGGACAACAGAAGTTCAGAGGTGGCAGGGAGTTTCACTAGTGGGTGAGGATGGAAAGATATTGAGAAAGATTGGGAGACAGAGAGGAAAGAAGAGAGATGAGAGTGAGAAAGAGGATAAAAGAGGGAGGAGAAGAAGGCAGAGAGAAAACCTGTGGGCTTATGCTCGTAATTTCCATAGGGGAATCTCCTTGGCTTCCACACAGGGGTTGTGGACTAGCTTGTTAAAGGATTACTTGTTTATGTGACGCTGGTGTTGACCATTAGGTTTTATCATGGTCAGCAGCTGTGGGTGTGTTGGGCTTTTGATCCGTGGGATAAGGAAGAACCAGGCAATGAGGAAAGAAGTTTAACCAGACTAAAGGTGACTAGGTTTTAAAAACCTTCTTAGGTTTTTAACTGAAGGACACAAAGATGTAGAAGGAGGCTCCTTCATGAGGACACAATGTAGCTGCTCTCCCACAGGCCAGGCCAGGCCAGGCCAGGGCTGGAATCCAGAAGGCCCAGGTGATGTCAGCCAGGAAGCAACTATATTAAACAGATTTATTTTATGTATCCTATTCTATCTTTTTTAAAAAAATCTGAACCCAGATATTCTAAGTTTACTTTTTTATCCATTAGTGCATCACTACACCCAGTTTAGAAAATTGGCTCATGGCAATGGATTAAAAAACGTCTTGGTTGCACCCCATTAGTAAAAATTATTTAAGAAAAACTACAACATATGTACAGCCATCAAGGTATAAAAACATTCTGGTCAGCCAAGGACCACATATATGGTTCCCATAACTTATATCACTGAATGATGTTGTAGCCATTTCAGTTTGTGGAAGTGCACATTTAGATGCACACACAACAACAAAATCACCTAATGACATATTAAGTGATGCAGGACCATATAAATTTTATACTGACACACATGTGCTACTTTTAATCTGTTTACCAAATGTTGACAAAATTCAACTTTTCTCTTTTTAGATAAAAATACAAATAGAAGCTTTAATATTTTCCCCTCAACACAATATCTTGTATACAAGTTAGTGATATATATATCTTGTATACAAGTTTGGCAGAAGCCAAACTTCTGCCCTGACCAGTTATATGATTTTTGATCCAATGATGCGAACTCTCCACACTTTAAATTTCTCATCTGTAAATTGAAAATGATAACATATATATCATAGTTTTATTGGTATAACTTGATTAAATATTGCATCTAAAGCAAATAATATTGCGCTTGATTTCCCTGCAAGTAATAAAAGATTTTAAAATTTACATTTATCCAACAAATATCATTAAGTTCTCACTATGTGTCAGGAACTAGAGAGAAGATCAATAAAAGCTATGATAATGATAATGGTGAAGTGGAAGACAGATAAGGGGAAGAATGAAGCGAAGAGGAAAGAGAAAGTATAATCTAGTGGGCCAGAGAACTTAGATAAATATAAAAAGAATCATATCTTTTCTTAGTAAAAATATAGCTTGGTAGACAATCTTAGTAGAGATACTTTGCAATGCAATTAACATTTAAGTGTGAAATAAATATTTTTGGATACATGCATGCAATTATGGATGAATGAATGAAGCAATGAACAAATGAATGAACTGCAGTCTATATAGGTACCACATGGATTCCCAGCTTTAGTCCTTATCTGATCACTAACAGAACATGTTACAGACCCCTCATTAGTACTTCTTGGCCATCTAAGATGAAAAGTAAATATGACCATTGAGATTCTCTTAGTAATTTTTTAAATTAAAAACTACCACATCAAAAATTACCACATCATTTCTAACTCAATGATTAAAAGAGAGAATTACAATTCTTTTTTTTTTGAACAGATTTTTGATTTGCATCAAAATGTTATGGAGAGGAAATAACTGTTATTAAATTTCTTTTCTTCTTCCTTGGTAATCAGTGAGTAAAGGCATCCAACTACACACCAGTTAAGGGAATTTAAGGTCATATATTAATAACCCAATAGCTTCTTCAAATAAGTTGAAAGTGAAGTTAAATATTTTTATAGATAAGTTATTTCATAAATCAATAGACAAGGCTATTATAACCATGTTACTAGTTCTTTTCACATAAATATTAAAGGAACATCTTCAAACATATGTTCTTATTTATTTATTTATTTTTGTTCTCTCTCACACACCACTTCTTTTTTTATTTCAAAGCCAATAGAAAATCCTCTTAAACAGAGCTCATATTGTGGAGAATCTAGAAATAAGTTTCAGATTTACTTTTGGATGCAGTGAATTATGCTTTATCATTCGGAGGCTGCAACATCTAAGGTGACACATTGTAGCCAGATAGAGAAGTAACATTTTTCAATTGCTATTGGCTGCAGTTCTGTTTTTATTAACTCTCTTGCTGGTAAATCTGAATGCAAGCTCTATGGAATCAGATGGGAAATAATAACTTTCTTTAGTGCCATTCAGGCAATGGAGAATGATTTTCCATTTGTGGAAATATCATCCAGGAAATAACCTGCAATGGCAATTTGTCAAGAAAAGAAATCCATCACTAAACTTGATAACGCTGGTAGAGAGTGAAGCATGTAGGTACAGATTCATAGTTACCATTTGACCCCAGGAGTCCCCAGGACTATCAATCATCCAACATTTTTCCTACCTCTTCATCGACTCAGACTTCTCTCACTCTTCACCAAAGGGGCAAGCAGCTATGTTTCTCCATTCAGCATGTGGGGTGCATGCCATAGCTTCTAAATCCCTTTCCTAAATATTTTCTGCAATATGATAATCCTGGAGGATGGGCAAGATGGGATCATTATCTCTGTTCCATAAGAAGAAACTGAAGTTCATGATTGAGTAACTTGTCTAAGGCCACACTTCTAGAAAGAGTCAAATTTATGAATAACACTGCTTTCTGAATCATTGTCCTTTGGTATATGCAGACACTCAATGTGACATTAGGGAGAAAAATAAAAAGGATCATAAAAGCCAAGAGGTATTGAGTCCATCAATACTGAGGGTTTTGCTATTTTCCTATTGTGTCAGTCATTTATTTAATTGGTTTTGATCAATCAATTGGATTAGATCAGAAACTGTATCAGTTATCTGTTGCTATAATCATGACTGCATTGTTAGCAGTGGTGCAGGGTTTCTAAGAATGAGTGGAAATGAGGAAGACGGCATCTTGGCATGGCTCAGAGTTAGACTGCTATTGCTTTCATTGCACTCCATTAGGCAAAGCAGTTAAAAAGGTCAGCTCAAGTTCAAGAGCTGGGGAAAAGATTCCACCTCTTCATGGACAGAACAGAGTTCCGCTATAGGGAAGAGCGTTATTGGGGCCACCTTTGCAATAAATCTAGCACAGGAACAATCACTCATCACTTCCAATGTGCTTAAGGACTTTGGGAATGAAAAGAAGGCTCAATTATTTTCTCTGATATGTAGGAGTTTACAGAGAAACACGCAAACGAAGATCATTGCCACACAGTGCAATACGATGAAATGTACACTTTGATCTACAAACCTCAAGAGCATAAAGCATCTAGCTTGTTTACTTGAATTTTCTGTAGCCACATTTGTGTCTTGAATCCCATTTTAATCTATAGACAGATTTAATCAATTCTAGATACCACATTAATTCTGGGTTTTTAAAATTAATTCATCTTTTACTTAGTAAGATCAGAATTGCTGACTGTCCTTTTTGTCCTGATAGTAGAGATCTAGATCTTGTCCTTGATTACCACCTAGTAGGATCCATGAAGATGCAGTACTCCATGTGGTCTTCAAGATAAATTCACAGTTCTTTTCTCACTCAATAATGAGTCAGTGCCCCAAAATAAACATATGTAACTACACCACATGTATTAGAATATGCAATATAGTGATCTGGAGACTGAAGAAGAACTAATAAGTAAAGGAGACAATAAACTTTATTTTGCACCAGTACTTAACAAATATAGAGATATTCAAATTATCATATATTTATACACATCAAAGTGAAAGAGTATGTATTTTTAGAAATGTAAATAAAAATGAATATGAGGGGTTGGGATTGTGGCTCAGTGGTAGAGCGCTCGCCTAGCACGAGTGGGACCCGGGTTCGATCCTCAGCACCACATAAAAAAATAAAGGCATTGTGTTGTGTCCATCTACACCTAAAAAATAAATATTTTTAAAAAATGAATATGAGAAGCACAGAAGTGCAAGTTGAGAGAAAATAGATCCCAGCCCTATTTCATCATTAACCATGTGCTTCCACTGTGGCCACTTCCCTTCTCCAGCCTCAATTTCCCAATTTCTTTATTGAGAGGGTTGGACTAGAGGAATGTTTCAGTCCCCTTTGGCGTTCAGTCCCACAGAGGTTAGGAAACTGGGAATGGCTATCAGTGGCAAAAGGAGAGAGACAGAGAAAGAAACAGGATAGGAGCAATTAAGTCAAAAGAAAAGCCTAATACACACACAGATCACAGGAGCTATGAGGCTGATTTATTAGCCTAGCTGAGCTGATAGTAATGATTTGATAATAAGTATTTTCATGTAACCTTGGTATATGTTTCCCTGGATGAAGGCAAAGTTTTACTAGTCAGAATACAGTAGGCCCATCATAACATGCAAAGTAATGCAGCTCATTAAAGCTATTTTCAATACTGTTTTGTTCCTCAATGTTAACATTATTGTCAACAACTAAAATACAAAAATCATTTTAATGTCTCTTAATAAGAAGCATGAATGACAATGTTTTCCAACTTGAAATATTATATTATTTCATAATACAGTTAATCATGAATCATTTCTAATAGATTTACAGTGGTTGGATGATCTGTTTAGTAATTTGGAGACTTTTTCAATAAATAAATGGTTCTTATTGACAATTTGACTGGTTTCTCAATTTAACATTATATAGGTATTTTGAGAATTTTATGTATTCATAATTAATAATGATTCAAATGAATAAGACAGTGATTAATAACTGATTTAATACAGTTTTAAGTAAATAAAATTTCTAGCAAATCTTGGCAGAAGAAGAAGTGGATAGGTGATATATAATATTATTAAAAATGATACGAGTTCTCCGCTTATCTCAAGCTACACAACCTATAATCTCATGTTAAAAGACATTAACCTTGAAGGTCCTTTGTAACCTTAACCTTGGAAATGGACTATTGCTCATGCTCTAGTTGTCAGTTCCTAAATCACCCTACATATGCCTTTGAGATTGACCACTTTCAAACATTTCTAGTATGTTTTATTCATTCTGAAGCCAGTATAAACCAAGTCAAAATGGTGGGGGGGGGGACATAAAACACTAGCTATGGAACAGTTCTTACTGACCAGTTTTGCAGAAATATTGTTTTTCAAGAATGAGGAAAGCCAAGTACTTTTTGCCATTTCTTTTCTTACGAATAGCTAATAACATGGCAAATCAATGCAGCAGGTGTGAGAGGTCATTTAAATGCCACATGAAGGAGTGATTCTTCAAAGACAAAAGATACAGACTCAAATTTCCTCTTTCCCCTGCCCAATAGCAACATTTTGGGAAGGGACTAGGTATCGCCGTACATTTAGCAGTTGGATGAGGGTGAAGTAAGGTCAAACTTCGTGTTATAAAGGGTATTCACCTCAAGCAATAAAACAAAACACAATACCTCAACCCCAATAAAAGTAATCTTGCTCTGATTTCGTGGACTGACTTAGGTAACCATATCATTTGTTTTCTTGCTGTCCCACCTTCTCACACCCCTGCCCCACCCTCGTTTCTCTATGGTTACTTAGGCTACTCTCTAATCTCAGGTGTTTGAGACCCTTGGCCTCTGTAAACCTGCGATAGAGTAAGATGAATAGGTATTTTTGAGTATCACAGGGTTAAGTAGAGCTGCTCCTTCAGTTTTCCCTAACAGGGGACTGGGAAAGAATGGCTGGCTAACAGCCAAATCCTTTCTCTGAAAAACTAGGTATAGTCACACAAACTTCCTGAAAACTAAAATGGGTGTAAGTAGGTATCCCATCTTCTCCATATATCTGTTAGTATGGGAACTGCTCGTGCACAAATACATTTATTCAAAGATAACAGCTCCAAGGGGTCCGTTTCTATTGCCTAATCAGATTGCCTCTATGCCCTGCATCTCCCTAAAGAACTAAAGCCATAGGGTCCGGTAAAAGTTGGAGAGCTTTAAAGAGAAATGGGTTAAGTAAACTATAGTAAATCCATAGAATAGATTACAACTCAGCTATAAAAATTCATGAGGTAGGAGAATATGCATTGCATGGAAAATAGTTACTGATAAATTGTTAAGGTTATGAAAACTGTTGATTCGATGATCGAATCTTTTTGTAAGAATTATTAGAGACTGACAGAGCTCATATTTTCTCTTATTTAAGGCAGATCATCAATTGGTTCTACATATTGATTAGAAAAGTAATTCTAATTTAAGAAAATATTAAATTGAGGCTAATGGGCATGTTAGAATCAAGGTAATATCATTTACTATATGTTGTATGTTCTGTGTTTTATGTTGAATGCTACATTCACTGTAGCATTCATTCAATGCTAATGCGTTGCAGTATGTTATATGACATTGTCTATTTTGCATATTATAACAGTATTATGTATTTTGTCTTGTTATATATTTTAAATGCTATGTAAAGAATGGAGTGAAATCACATTTAAGAGTTATTTCTTTCTTCTTTTCAGTACTGCTAAATTTTTCTACTTTCAGCAGTATTATGTTTGGAGACGAGGTGTTCCCCCAAAAGCTCATGTGTGATATAATGCAGGAATGTTCAAAGGTGAAATGATTAAGAGTTTGCGAGCTATGACTTAATTAGTGGATTAATCCATTTAATGGATTAATAATTTGAATGAATTAATGGGTGGTAACTGTAGGCAGGTAAGATGTGGCTGGAAGAGGTGAGTCATAGGGGTGTGCCTTTGGGGTTTATATTTTGTTCCTGGCAAGCAGATGTCTTTCTCTGATTCCTGGTTGCCATGTCCTGAGTTGCTTTCCTCTGCCGTTCTGTGGCCATGATGTTCCTTCTCACCTTGGGCCCAGAGCAATGGACTTGGCTGACCATGGACTAAACCATGAGCCAAAATAAACTTTTCCTCCTCTAGGTTGTTCTTGTCAGGTATTTTGGTCACAGTGACAAAAATACGACTAAAACAAACAGGTATTACCCTTAGGGAGGAAAATGCTTAAACTTTTTAAAAGTGGATATTCTTAGGCCATCAAATAATCAGATAACCAATAGGCTTGAATTTTTCTCCTCTCCTGATTTTCTATTCTGGTGATAAAACGAGTTGGGAGGACTTTGGGAGTATAGCCTAGTCTTTTGTCTTAGAAAGACAACACTTGGAGAATCAGGAGAGTCTGGGGTGTTGTCTGCAAGGAGTCCTTCCAGGGAAAGGAGAGAGGGAATAATGTATTGGTTGCAAATATGAAATAAGTACAATGGCCAAAATCAGACTCTTTCCCTATAAATGGATCCAGGAAACGTTCCATGTTGGGTTTGGATCCAAGTCAGCCACCTCTTTGTGGTACCATCAGCTTGTCCAGAAGTAAGTGGTCCTTGAAGGCAGTCTGTTTTTTTGGATAGTAAAGAGGGCTACAGCTCCCTGATTTTGGCAACCAGCTCCTATCTGCTGACCATAGTGGGTTTAGTAACCTCCTTTTGAACAGTGGTCATTTTCTCTTCTCAAAATCAAGTGCAAGATCCCAGTGAGAGAAGTTGACAGTAGGATTGGTCAGTACTTCTAATCTTTTAAGACCAAGTCAACCAATGGATTCTTCTTCAGCAGACTGTTAAAAGCCAGCTGAACTTTTCTTGTGAACACCATCTTCTTACTGTACTTTTCTCACATGGCTATGACATTTTATGATTCAACTTTTAATGAATCAAGGCAAGTTTTACAGAAGGAGAGGGAATGAAGGAGAAATTTGAAGAAAGGGAAGGAATTCAGATGCGGTATTGAGCATAGGCGTGAATTTTAGAATCGGGACTATAGAGCACGAGGGTTGGTCTGGCTCTCTCTGTGCTTCACTTATTGAAGCTATTGTCAAAAAAGCCTGAGGGAAGTTTTATTTAGCTGGAGTGAGACCAGAACTATGATTTTGACTGCCAGGCTTATACAAGACAAACACAGCTGTCTAAAAAAGGCTAGTTGAGCTGTCCAGGGAGGGAGAATGGAATTCAGATGTCCAGCACCAGTGGTTGAAGAAGGCAAGTGTCCAAGTCCAGAGACAACCACAGAGTTAACCACTGGCAGATCTCCCAAAGTTTAACACCTACATGGCGCTTCTGCCTTCTTTCTGTGGAAGACAAATGATACAAAAATGACAAGACATACTTGATGCACACAAAATAGACTGTGGGAAGAAAATAATGGGAACAGTTGACCCAGGATTGACTGGGAGAAGGTGGCACAGCATGCTTGGAAGCCATCAAGGAAAGTCAGAGACAGAGGATATGGCCAAGGAAATTGCGGGAGAGGAAACAAGAACAAAGTGGTTATTAGAGAATAAGAGTAAGAATAATCTAACAGAGCAAAGAAACTATGATTCTTTTTCTTCTCCTTTTTAAATATTTTGTTTTTTAGTTGTAGATGGACACAATATCTTTATTTTATTTTTATGTGGTGCTGAGGATCAAACCCGGTGCCTCACACATGGTAGGCGAGCGCTCTACCTCTGAGCCACAACCCCTGCCCCTTTCTTCTCCTTTAATGGAAATCTGAGCCATGAGGGGAAGTTTTCAGAATACACCAGGAAACATATAGAAATATGTCACAAATATGACAAGTTCATCTTTGAAAAGATCTAGGAAGAGGTTGCACCTTGAACTCTGGGAAAGTTCACCCAGAGCCTCTCAATTGTGCAACCCTTGGCCACATGGGGAGAGGGAAGAATCCCTGTAGAAGCCGAGGTGCTCACGGGATTAGCTTTCACATGAAATTAACAATTATTCTGGCTATGTTTTCTTTATGAATCTTACATTATTTCTGTTCAGAAATTTTGTTAAAATCATGTATATTTCAGTAATACCGAGTAGTAAGGTGGGAAGTGGGGGGAAGGGGTGGAAATAACCATTATTTTAAAATATGCAACTTCTTTTCTGGTGGGAATATTTAAACTGATGACCTCATGGACAAAGGTATTTTTGCAAAGACTTCTTCATAGAAATGGAAAGAAAGGAATGAGTTTTCTTTAATTATATACAAGAAGTGTCAAAAGGGCATTGAAGAATCATCACCTAGCCGTGGGACATGAACATTTAGAAGAAAGAGCAATAATTTAATATTCAAGTTAAATCAATTATACACAATCATTTATTGAATACCTGCTCTATGCTAGAACTCTACTGGGTGCCAGGTATACAAAACTGAGCAAAATGTGGCCTCGTACTCATGACATTGAGAGTTCATGGAAAAGACAGGTTTATAACAGAAAAAAAAATTATTAAATGCTGAATATTATGGCAGGTTCTCTTTAAGGTTAAGAGCATTAGGTAACACTAAAGAAAAAGTGCTTTACTCCTCTTAATCCTTCGCCTTCCAGCGATTGAAAGTTGAGTAGAATTTCAAGGGGAAAAAAGAAATTGAGTAGCTTCCATCCTGTTAATTTTGAGATACTTCTGATTTTTTTAACATCCGCCTAATGAATAAGTTTTATTGGACCTAACCTGTTCAGTTTATCTATGGTTCCTGCAGCAGAAATTGAACTTCCAATTTTTTTTTCCCTTTGTAGCCATGGAAATGTTTATTAGATAAGTTTATAAATGTTATAATAGTTTTCTATGATTTAAAAAAGATAATACAGCCTATCATTTTCCACCCACGCCCTAACCTCCAGGAATCTGAAAGAGATATTTCTTGAAACAGATGATTTTATGTCCATTTTGTAAAAATCTACAATTATTCATTCCTTAAGGCTCATCCCTCATGCAGCTGAGCTGCTTAAAGTAGAAGGATAAGTGTTCCAAGCCAGAGTTCAGGGTGAGCTTGAACCCAGCTCCTGCCTGACTTGCTGTGATTAGCAGAATGTCCTCCCAGCATTCATCACCTCTTGTCAGAATGTTTGAAGAAACAAATGATTTATTCTCCTGTAATTAAGTCCCTTTGAATAGTCTCTAAAACTTCCTTCTTTCTTCTGATTTTTTTTCTCCATAAACATTTGGAAGAAAATGCCATGGAAACACATAATTTTCATTATTGACAATACTCATTAAAACTTTTAGAACAATGGTGATTTCTCTGCATAAAATTCATGATTAATAAATCCTTACAATAGCTCTGTATGTGTGTTTTAAAAAAAGAATTAGTCTGAATAGGCCTTTAGTCTATGAATTATAAGAATATTCTATTCCTATTATATATCTCAAGATGAGAGGATTCCTGGAAATATCAGCAGCATTAAAATATCACAGAATTGAAGATATTATCATAGCTCTTTCTTATCTTTGAGTGGAAAATGTATAATTCACAGTGTACTTTTATTAGATTTCTCTATTGTTTATTTCTTTCTCTGTTGTTTTTAGGTGAGCCATTTGATAGACCTTTATTTTCACATATTTTTATTTATATATTATTTTGAGATTATTTTCCCTTAATCTTTTGGAATAAAAAATAATCATAATGGACTGGAACATACTAATAAAATTAATCCATGGGTCCATATCAAAACAAAAGCTTCACAAATTGAGAGAGAATGAAAAACTTTACAGTAGAATACTAATAAATTTGAAGGAATTAATGATAGAAAATCACCATCTGAAATAATCAGAAAATAATTGATTTAAGCAAGAGGCATCAATGTTTTCTAAGCATATTGATGACAGTCTATTGCAGAACAGGAAATTTACACAGTCTCAAGGCATATTTCCATAGATTACTTATTAATAACAAAGAGGAATAAAGATTCCTTCAAAGTTGAGATCTTTGGTGAACACTACCTTACCCAAGGGACCAAAGTCATCAGCATTAATAGAAAAATTTTAACCTGGTGTAATAATTTCAGAAATACAGAATATCCATATGCTCTATTTATACTAACCAATCTGCACTTGATTCTTGTTCATGAGAAAACAGTTAAAAACTCAGATTGTCAGATGTTTGACAGATGATATGGATTATATTCTTCAAACATATCAATGTCAAGAAAAAAATTGAAAATCAGAGAAGCCATTTCAAATGAATGATCAATTCAATGCAATATGTGATCTTGGATCAGAACAAATACACTATAAAAGCTAGAATTGGGACAATTGAAAAGAAAAAAATATGGATCTTATATGAGATACTAGTTACAAAGCAATGTTAAGATCCTGAATTTGATAACTGTACTATGCGTGTATAACATGATGTCCTTCTTCTTAGGAGACATACTCCAAAATATTCTGGAGTGGTAGGCCATGCCATAAGCAATTCTCTCTCAAATAGTTCAAATGGTTTTAATAATAACAACAGCATTATTATAATATGCATATACTATTTAAGCATATTCATGGAAAGAGAAAACCAGAGTTGATAGAATATTAAAATTTGATAAATCTAGGAGAATATATGCAGATATACTTTAACATTCTTGTAAAGTTTTTAAAAGTTTTTAAAGGCTCCTAGTTTTACAAAAACAAAATATATTCTTTAATAGCACAAATATTTATTAGTTCTTTCCATTAAGTTTACATATTTTAGATGTTGAGAAGAAAATTTAAAAATATGGGATCAAAAGTTGATACATTGTTTGTATTCGATTGTTCAAATATAGAATACCACATAAAATTAGTATTTATTAGTGACTAGGCATTTTACTAGGGAAATTTACTGTGCTTCAGTTTATTCTAATAACATTTTAAAATATCATGAAAGAAAATTGTATCTTAGTTATACATTCACTCTAAATTATCTGAAGTTCTAAACAAATAATAAAAGTGAGTTTATTTCTTCACCAGGAATTTAAATTGTTTATTTTTTTTCAATGGAATTATCTTCAAGGCCAGGGAAGCCAAAAATCTGTTTGTATTTCTTTTTCATGCTTAGAGTGTGTTAATTTCTAAATAAATATCTCCTTCCACTGTTTTCCTCTCACATATACAGTAACTCACAATCTATCTTCTCTCTCTTTCTCTCTTTCTCTCTCTCACACACACACACAAAAAAAAAAAAAGAAAGAAAGAAAAGAACACAAATACAAACTCTGCATTGAGAAAGAATTTACAGAGGTCAGCTCAGTGGGATTTAGAAATTAGTTAGATGAAGCACATGGATGAAATGATCTCTCACTGATGACTTATAAATACAAGGCCAGAATGACTGGGAGCATGGTGCTGCCACTCATGGGCCCGGATCCAGTTTGAAGGTAAATAGGCAGTTTGGGTTAGACCACACCAAGTTTCAGTCAGTAATGAGTCAGCCAGTAAGAAACAATGATGTACTCTAACTCCATCCATTTACCTGCCATGATTTTATTCTCTTTTATTGCTGAGTAATATTCCATTGTGTATATATGCCACATTTTGTTTATCCATTCATGTATTGAGGGGCATCTAGGTTGGTTCCACAGTTTAGCTACTGTGAATTGTGCTGCTATAAACATTGATGTGGCTGTGTCCCTGTAGTATGCTGTTTTTAAGTCCTGCTAAGTGAAGTTAGCCAATCTCAAAACAACAAATATCAAATGTTTTTTGTGATATAAGGAGGCTGATTCATAGTGGGGTAGGGAGGGGGAGCCTGGGAGAAATAGATGAACTCTAGATAGCGCAGAGGGGTGAGAGGAGAAGGGAGGGGGTATGGGGTTAAAAATAACAGTGGAATGTGATGAACATTATTATCCAAAGTACATGTATGAAGACACAAATTGGTGTGAACATACTTTGTATACAACCAGAGATATGAAAAATTGTACTCTATATGTGTAATAAGAATTGTAATGCATTCTGCTGTCATATATAAATAAAAAAATTAATAAAAAATATCCCCCCCCCCAAAAAAAGAAACAATGATGTGAAGCAAAGGATTTATGCCAATGAGGTGAACTTAAGAATTTTGTTATGGACATGATTGTTGGTCTGTGGTAACCAGAGTTAGATTCACCATTAAGCTAATGAAGTTAAAAGTCAGGGCCTATCTCTTGCTTGCCAGAACATTTAAGGCACTCTCGTAAAGTATTCCACGTCAGTCAGTGTCAGGAGACAAAAATTATACTGGATTTTTTTCGAGAAAGAACATTTGATATAAAAATATTAGGTATTAGATCAAATGATGCTGGATCAATTGATTATACTTACGATAAAAACTGATTCTCTGTTCTCCCATTGTACCATGAATAAAACTAACTACAAATAGATGATAGTCCTAAATTTAAAAACTGAAATAATAAAACTTATAGAAGAAAACAAGATCAAATCGTTGTGACTTTGGGATAGTAAAAAGATTTACTGTGTCTGAACTAAAAAATAAACTTGATAAACTAGACTTCTTCAAAGTTAAAAACGTTTACTCCTATACAAAGTACACAAAGGAATACAATAACACTAAAGAGCAATACACCACCATAAAATGCAACCATGAGGATGAATCTCAGATGCATTATGCAAAGCAAAACAAGCCAGATTCAAAGCCTGTATACTATATAGTATTATTTCAATACGAATCTGAAAGACTCTCAAGAAAAATGAAAAGACAATCAAACACCGATTAATAGTGAATATATAAAAGTACCAATAATAAGAAAACAAACAACCTACTATTTAAAATACAGGAAAATATTTAAACAACTACTTCATCAAAACGCTATAAGGATGGAAAATAATCATGAAAAAGATGTTCTACATCATTAGCCACAAGGAAAAGCAAATGAAACCCACAGTGAGATATTACCATATATCTAAAAGAACAACAATGAAACAGAAATGAGAGCACCAAATGCTGTTGTACAGGTAGTGTAACTAGAACCCTTAATACATTCTGGGTAGAATGGAGTATGATACAGTCACTTTGGAAAAACAATATGGTAGCTTCCTACAAAATTAAATGTTCATTTACTATGTGACTCAGCAAACTTATATATAGGTATTCATCCCCCAAACCAAAAATTTATTTTCACACAAAAACCCGTACATGAATATTTATAGTGACTTTGTCTATAATCACCAAAAATTGAAAGTGACCCAAAAGTCTTTCAACTGGTCAGTGATAAATAAACAATATTATTGCTTCATAAAAGAATAATACTCAACAATAAAGAGCAATACTCTACTGTTAAATGCAACCATGAGGATGAATCTCAAATGCATTCTGCAAAGGAAAGAGAAGCCAGATTCAAAGCCAGATTCATTATTATATGCTAAATAATGTTATGACAGTCTGAAAGTGACAAATTTGTATTAACAGAAAATAGATCAGTGGTTACCAGTATGGTAGAGGAATTTGTTGACTTCAAGGAATATTTGGGGGCCATTAAAACACTTTATAAGTGATGAAACTACTCAAATATTTATTTTGGTGATTGTTAACATGATCGAGTATACTTATCCAAACTAAAAACAAAAAAGTCTAAAAGAATAGGTGAATTTTACCATATGTAAATTTACCTTGATAAATTTTAGGTAAAAGGGAATGCAAAATATCATGAAAGTTTTTTATTGGTGCATATTAATTATACAGAGTGGTGGGTTTCATTGTGCCATATTGGTACATGCATATAACATAATTTGACTAATTTCACTTCCCAATACCTCCCCTTACCCTCCCGTTCTGCCTTCCTCTGGTCCCCTTCTTCTGTCTTATTGGTCTCCTATCTATTTTTATGATGTCTTCTTCTTTTCTCTCACTAGCTGAGCATATGAGAGAAAACAAACAATACTTCTCTTTCTGAGTCTGACTCACATCACTTAACTTGATGCTCTCCTGTTCTACCCTTTTTCCTGTAAATGTCAGAACATTTTCTTCTTTATGACTGAATAAAACCCCACTGTGTTTATCCACATTTTCCTAATCCATTCATTTGTCAACAGACACCTAGGCTGATTCCATAACCTGTCTATTGTGAATTGTGCTGACCTAAACATGGACATGCATGTATTTCTAAGGTTTTTCTAGCACCTTTTATTAAAGAGGCTGTCTTTTCTCCCCCATGTATTTTCAGCACTTTTGTCAAGAATCAGATGACTATGCCTACGTGGGTTTGTGTCTGTGTCTTCTATTCTATTCCAGTGGTTGACCTGTTTGTTTTTATGCCAGTACCAGGACGTTTTTTGTTAATATGGTTCATTAGTATAATTTGAAGTCTGGTATTGTGATACCTCCAAATTTGCTCTTTTTGCTTAGCACTGCTTTGGCTATTCTGGGCCTTTTATTCTTTTTTTTTTTTTTTTTAAAGAGAGAGAGAGAGAGAGAGAGAATTTTTTAATATTTATTTTTTAGTTTTCAGCGGACACAACATCTTTGTTTGTATGTGGTGCTGAGGATCGAACCCAGGCCGCACGCATGCCAGGCGAGCGCGCTACCGCTTGAGCCACATCCCTAGCCCCTTTTATTCTTCCATAAGAATTTTAGGGGTTTTTTTTTCTAGTTCTCTGAATAATATCATTGATATTTTTTTAGAGATTGCATTGAATCTATAGATCATTCTTTGTAATTGGGACATATAATTCGGCCCCTCCATGAACAAGGGTGGTATTTCCATCTTCTAATGCCTTCTCCAATTTCTTTATTCAGCATTCTGTAATGTTTCTTTGATTTCTCTCCCATGGTTATACATATTCCTATATATTTTATTTTAAAAACTATTTTGAATTAAGTTATTTACCTGATTTCTTTCCCAGGAGATTCATCTATATACTATTGATTTTTTTTTATTGGTTGTTCAAAACATTACAAAGCTCTTGACATATCATATTTCATACATTTGATTCAAGTGGGTTTTGAACTCCCAATTTTACCCCAAATACAGATTGCAGAATCACATCGGTTACACATCCACATTTTTACATAATGCCCTATTAGTAACTGTTGTATTCTGCTACCTTTCCTATCCTCTACTGTCTCCCCTCCCCTCCCCTCCCATCTTCTCTCTCTACCCCATCTACTGTAATTCATTTCTCTCCTTGTTTATTTTCCCATTCCCCTCACAACCTCTTATATGTAATTTTGTATAACAATGAGGATCTCCCTCCATTACCATGCAATTTCCCTTTTCTCTCCCTTTCCCTCCCACCTCATGTATCTGTTTAATGTTAATCTTTTGATTTTGTATGTTGGTTTTGCATCCTACTTTGCTAAATTTATCACCTCCGGAAGTCTCTGGCTCTTAGAAGACCAAGGTTTTCTAAATATAGGGTCATATCATCGCAAACAGGGACAATTTGACTTCCTGTTTTCCTATTTGTATCCTTTCTATTTCTTCCTTTTGCCCAATTGTGGTGGCTAAAATATCAAATACTATATTGAATAGGAAGGATAGGAGTGGAAATCTTAGTTCTGTTCATGATTTTTATAGGAAATGCTTTCAGTTTTTTCCCCATGAAGTGGGAAACTGACTTTGGGTTTGTCATGTATAACCTTTATGATGTTCAGATAAATTCCTTCTACCCTAATTTGTTGTTGTTGTTGTTGTTGTTAATCATGCAGAGATGTTAAATTTTGTCGAAGTTTTTTTCCCTGAATCTATTGAGATGATCATATTTGATTTTCATCCCTGGATCTATTTATGTGGTGCATTACAATTATTAATTTGCCTCTGTTGGTCCATCCTTATATCCCTGGGATGAAACCAATTTGATCATGGTATATGGTTTTTAATGTGCTGTTGAATTTAATTTGCTAATATTTGTTAAGGATTTTTGCATATGTGCTCATCAGGGGTATTGGTGAGTAATATTTTTTTTTTCCTTAAAGTGTCCTTTCTGATTTTGGTATTAGGGTAATAATGGCTTCGTAGAATGAGTTTGGAAGTGTGCCCTCCATTCCTTCTTCATGGAATAATTTGAAAAGCATTGTCATTAGTTCTTCTTTAAAGATATAACAGAATTCAGCTGTGAATCCACCTGGTCCAGAGCTTTTTTTGTTGGGAAGGTGTATGTTACTGCTTTAATCTTATTGCTTATTTTAGGTTTCCTATATACTCTTGGTTCAGTTTTGGGTAGGTTGTATGTCTAGAAATTTATCCATTTCTTTTATCCTTTCTAACTTATTGGAATTTAAGTGTTCAAACTGGTCCCTAGTAATACTATGGGTTTCTGTTGTGTTTGCTGGAAGGTTTCCATATTCATATCTAACTTTTTTAAATTTCGGTCTTTCTTTCGGTAGTTTAGCTAAGGGTTTATCAATCTTATTTATCTTTTCAAAGAGCTAGCTCTATATTTCATTCATGTTTTGTATTGTCCTTTTAGTTTCTATTTTACTAATTTCAGTTCTGAGCTTTGTTCATTCCTTCTAGCTTTAGTATTGGCTGACCTCCTTTTTCTCTAGGGCTTTAAGCTAGATTATTAGGTTATTTACTTGAGATTTTCTCTCTGTCTCCCTCCTCCTGCCGCCCCCCCCCCCCAATTTGGGCCTTCATAGCTATAAACTTCCATCCTAGAACAACCTTTTCTATAATCCCACAGATTTTGTTATGTTTGTTTCATTTTTTATTTAATTCTAAGAATTTTAAAATTTCTCCACTGACTCAATCATCATTCAAAATTCCCTTATTAAATCTCCATGCAATTGTAAAAGTTATGTAGTTTTTCTTGCTGTTGATTTCTAATTTTATTCCATTATGATATAAAAAGATTCAAGATATAATTTCAATTTTTTTTATTTGCTGAAACTTTTTTTATTTGCTGGTGGAGCAGGGTGGGGGATGCGGGGCGGTTTTCAGATCTCAGCAACCTCACTACACAAGTTCCTCAGCCAGCCCAGTTCAAGGGTGTTTCTAGATGATTATATTTTTCTTTTTTCCTAGAGAGGTGAAGCTGTAGGGATTTAAACCATTTCATGGCTGCAAGCTTAGGCATGATTTTTGCAAAATGACTCTCTGCCACAGTTCTCCAACAATAAATGGGAAAAAGCAGAGCATTTCTCACACACCAGGTCTCTGTAGCTCCTGCCCCAGTTTAACTCAAGCTGACTTTCTTTTCTACTGCTGTTTCTGAAATAAGCTTGTCAGTTTTTCCTCCTTTTTTTCTCCCTTTCCACCCCACCTCAAAGGCCTGTTCAGATGCTGCTGCAAGTTCCAGGCTAATAATTTTTTCCTGTTTTTTTTTTTTTTTGGTTCCAGTAACCAGAACCAAATATTTTCAAGTCTCTGAGTAGCTAATATCGTATCTCATTGCACTCCCTCTGCCACCCACCTTAATGAACAGCTATTGATTATAAATTATGGAGGAGCTGAGACCTGGAGCCTGTCTCCCCTCTACCTTCTTGATTCTCTGCCAGTGGCAGACTGGAAAACAAAGGGAAATGTTGGAGTTGTTAAAATTTAGAACTCCCCAGAGTTGAGACTCAAATCTTTGAGGTGGGGACAGCAGCAGATACTCTAAAATCATGGGATGACATTTGCTATAGAATTATAGGAAAAAACTTAACATTGGAATCAACTGTTACTCTTGAATGAACTTCTGCTGCCTAAGTGAAGGAGCACTGCTAGGATGATGGTGTTGGGAGCAAGAGGAAAATTGAAGGAGCTCTCCTCCATACTTTCTCCAGTCTTCGCTACATGAGTATCATGGGCTCAGAGTAGAGGTCAGGATGAGATGAATAGCTCATCCTCCCTTAGGAGAAACCCAAAACGGGGAGTGGTGACGTTAACTTGCCATGGAACAAGGATCAGTAATGACCTCCTCTTCTTAGGATGCTATATGTGTTTTTCCTATCAAAAGTCTTTTTCCAATTAGGAAAAAAAAAGTTCTTATGATGGCCTAGAGTTATCTGTGGGAAATTCAGTCTCCCATGACACAAGTATCTGTGTTAGAATAGAGACAACATGATCATTCATTGGTTGTCTAATTGAACTCAGGGGCACTCAATTAGTTTTTTGTCTTTGAGCAAATTAATGTCAAATTGGAGAGGCATCAAGAAAATGCTGTTATACAGTGCTCTAGTCTGTGCTCCGTGCTCTTCCATGGTTCAGTCAGGGAGTGGCCTGGGTGATGCTCACAGACAACTTTTCAAAGGGTGCTGGTCTTATTGAGCATGCTCAACACCTTGGGAACGAACTGTAGACCCACAGTGATCTCATGAGCTAAAGAATTAATAGATGAAGTTGACATAGGATATTGCTACATAATACACCTGAAGAAGGAGCCTTTGCACAAGTTCAAACAGGCAAAGCCTTGACAAAATATGGGTTTGGTGAGAAAGTAAAACACAGGGAGTGACAGGCTTGTTTCAAGTCTGTCTCTCTATCACCAGTGTTAAAACAAGCATCATATTCATGTATTGAACAGCAAACTTAAACCATGAGGTTGTCTAGGCATTATCTTGGGGGAAATCAGACCATTATTAGCATATACTGACCAAATTAATGAGGGTTGTAGAGAATATCAAAAAAAAAAAAACAAAAAACAGATTCAGAGAATAGCTACAAAGACTCTGTAATTGAATATTACACCTGAAGAAAATATCAAAAAGAACAAGTCTTATTGTTTTATCAAAAAAATAAAAAGTAAAATTTAGGAGAAATTTAATAGTCATTCAACATTTAATAGGAAACGTGTTGTCAAGGAATGCAATATGTAGTTCTTTTGCTCTATGGCTGACAAAAATCAAAGAATATTGGTTTAAATTATAACAGCCTGAGAGATATTTATAATTACCTCTCTACTCAGTCAAATTTGAAAAATATTCACTTTCTATTCACAAAGAGCAATTATTTCTGCGTAATAAATGTGTTAAACGAATGCCCTGGTCATATTATTCATCTTTTTTTAAAGTCCAAGTCCTGTCATATTAATATTTAACACAATACCACATATAATTAAGCACTTAATATGACCTTTGGATGTCAAAATAAACAATAAAGATTTTCCTGTCTGGTAGCTGGTGAACATGGGCCAGATATGGCCAATTTCTTCATTATCAGAAGCAATTCGCTATGTTTTCCTTAAGAAACTTTCAGCTTCCTTAGATATTGATTTACAGAAAGAAGCTCAATTGAAAATTAGCTCCCCTGTGAATGTGTCTGCTTGAATGATAAAGTACCTTGAACACAACACTCTTGCCGTTTTTTTAAAGTGGTCATAGTCTATTATGCAAATTCATCTTTCAGGATCTAAATTACACCAAAGTCTAACATCCTTGTGTACGATAGACATTAATTGTTGTTTATGATGTGTCCATTGTAAGTGTAATGCAACTAATTTACAAAGTTGTATATTTTGCCAAATTAAATGCTTTTTAAAGATGTGTTGGTGTAACAATTTTTTTTTTTTTTTTTTGTAGGGAGGATACTGGGGATTAAACTCAGGGGCATTCAACCACTGAGTCACATCCCTAGCCCTATTTTGTATTTTATTTGGAGAGAGGGTCTGAGTTGCTTAGTGCCTTGTTTTTGCTGAGGCAGGCTTTGAACTCACAATCCTCCTGCCTCAGCCTCCCAAGCTGCTGGGCTGTAAGGATTCTTAATGCATGAGCTATAGCAGGAAGGTTTTCCTGGTGATCTTGAAGAAGGGAATGGATTCTCAAGGACTACAACAGACTTAAGAAAACACAGGCTGTTGATGGGGAGATACAATGTGGAATGTTTTTAGTTCTGTAATTTTACCCTGCTATTATTACTTAAAATGCATTTAGTGGAGATGACTGGTGATTCAACAGAGTAACAGATTAAGGTAGATGATGGACTAATAGATAGATGATTAGATGGTAGTAGACAAAAAGATTTTAGAGGTCTTCCTTATCCAAATCTTTCATTTTACTGACAAGTAAGAAGGTGAAGTCTAGAGTCATCAGATTGCTATTAAGCCCAAGCTAGTCTTCAGAATATTTCATTCGTATTTGTAATACACAGTGTTGATCTTGCTGAGTTATCATCTTCTGTGGGTAGACACTATCTTCCAATAATGCAAGGAAGTACAGATTCATTATGTTCTTTGTAATTTGCATCTTTTAGCCAAGGTAAAAGAATTTCTAAGATGATAATACAATTCTAGTCTTAGGGTTTACTACTAAATTTCAATCCACAGAGCATGGCACCTTTGAAAATTTATAAGGGAGATTCTAACAGTTTTAACTTACTAACCACCGAATTTCTGCTATAAAATCATCCATGTAAAGGAAATGGTTCATTTATCTACAATGGTATCATATTGACCTTAAATTAAATTTTCATACAATTTAACAAGATGCAACAATACAGTGGCTATGATTTATTTGTAATATATATGACATAATCATAAAAACATCAGATCATCCAGTGCCAGCATTTTGCCTCATATCATTCTTTAATTATTTTTCATTTTGTAAAAAGTGGTCAAAATAATTTTAGATGCATAGAGTATAGCTTATCTAATAGTTAAAATCTTCTTAAACATTTCTTGTAACAAACACCAATTTATTAAGTAATAAACCAGGAAGCTCATTAATGCAAAACCATTAATTTTCTTCCTCTAATATTGTTATGAGTGATTCCATTTTAATTTCAAGTGTGAGTGGTTGATGTAAGAGTGCAATTTTTATTTCAGTGGTTAAAGAATGATTACATTTTGTTTCTGTCAAATATTCTCAAGGATTCATAATTTTTGGACTGTTACTTTGAATTCTATTAATAATAATAATGCTCCAACAAATTACTGACTTTCGTAATGCATCTGACGTGGGTGGTTGAGGTGTTAAGGATTTGGAAAGGAATAAAGCACATACTTTGTCCTCAGGTACTTATCCTCACGTCTAAACAAAGGTAAACACAGACTCAAATAAGCACTAACAGGTCCTACAAACACAATGATTGAAGTAGGACATTTATTACACAGGATATTTGGGGTCATACAAAGATATCATTCCATGTGTCCTTTTGACCTACTGGCCAGCTAGTCTTCACATTTTGACCCTTTGATTCCTCTAACAAACATTTTTTTTTAACTTCTGCCCAATGCAGTGCTGCTACCATATGCACCCATTTATTTATTATCTAGTCAGTACCTCACATGTATCTGGGACTTTTCAAGTACTCAATGAACATTGTCTAGTGAATCATCTTAATTAACTTACTTTGACCCAGAAGTAGGCTCTCAACCATTCAGGTCATAAATTTGGTAGAATTCTTGATTAAGAAGTATTTCTTGCAAAACCATACTCATCAGAATATGAAGTATATCACAAAATGATAGGAAATATTGATGAATATTCCCTTTTTGCATCTTCAGAGTACCTGATGGCCCCTTTCACTAGTATGTAGGGCAAAAAGTAGAGAACAAATATGTTTACATTATTTAACTTCTGAGTTTGAATGAAACACCATTTCTTGGTAGCCAGGTCCCCAGGCAGTGAGCAAAGTCAACAATTTATCAAACTATACACCTCCCTTTTTCCCCGACTCCCCACTCCATGGTCTATACACACTTGACTGGTAAGTTGGACAGTATGAGATTTGGGGACATAAGGAGAGGGAGAGTGACTCATTATGTCCCCAGCTCTCCTTATTATGAATTTCCTTCTTGGGAAACTCTACACAGAGTCAGTGGGATGCATTTCCTGCCAAGCAGGGGGTAATTTTAAACATGTGGCTGCTTCTTTCCTGGTGTTTGCTCTTGAGCAGACCTCCTGATCCAGCCAGACAGTCTGGCAATACTGAAGGACACCAGAAAGAAAGTTGAGAGAGACAGTTGGAAAGAGGCAAAAACTATCCCACATGTGCAAGGTAGGAATTCTCAAGTTTGCTATTGCCATAGATAAAGTAGAAGGCAGGTGCTAGCTGAGACCATAAATTTGTTGCCAACAGGAAATCTGCGCAGTAAAGCTATGGATGAATAGAAAGCTTACTAGTTGGAAGATGGGGAGAGATGTAGAGGAGGAAAAACCTGGTCATGTCTTCTTAAGATTATCATCTCCAATTAGTTACTGAAGAGGCCAAGTTGAAGGTCCTGAGTATCAAAAGTACCTCATAAGACAGCCACAGTGGGCTCCATCCATACTAAAAGGCTCCATCCACTATAGCCCTAGCAATCGGGCATTGCCAGAGCCCTGAGACAGTGCTGGGCTTTGGCCTTGCTCCTCTTCTGAAAGTTCCTTCTTAGAGCTGTGTGAAGTTATGCAAGGATACGCTGCAACTCAGAGGAAGCAGCTTTACAGTGCTACAATCCTAATGCCTAGTGGTGAGTGGAATATGTCTGAATATACTAAGTTTACTGAAATAGCAGAGAGAGAGAGAGAGAGATTAGCTTGTCGAAGCAGATGGGAGTGGGGTTCTTAAGAGTCAAGAAAGCATGTCAGGTGCAAAATAAAGCAAAACCCTTGTTTGCAAACATGTGATTTGTGAAAGAAAAATTTATACTTGTTACATGCTGGAGGAATATTCATTGCTTCTCTTTTGAAGTAGGTGGGAATTAATTATTTGGAAAACATAAAGTGAACCGAGTGACAGTTCCTCAATTCTAAGGGAGGAATACCCAAGATAAAAATTAAGACTAACTAGAGAGGAACATGCAGCAATATAAAAGTATAAAATATTATTTTCTATTGTAGGCTTCCACACCAAATTTTCTTTCCAGCTCACTGAACTCTCTGAAATGAATGCCAAAGGCTGATTCTTCCGCCCTTCCAGATGCCCCTCTCCTCTGCAACCTATGCACAACAAGCATTGTGAATAACCACTGTGGAAAGAGAAACAAAAATGGAGATTCACCACCCAGGATTTGAAGGATATCTGCATGGCCAGTGTTTCTTCTAGGAGGGATTTGAGACATAGTGACAGGCCAGGGAAGACCAAGAAGGAAGTCCATAAAAGATGGTAGAGAGGTATCTTTATGATTCAGGTAATGGGAATTCTTGCTTGAGAGTTCTAGAGAGCTGACTGTGTGCCAAGCTATCTTCATGTTGGCCCGAAAGCCAGCAGATGGGAGGCATCTTTACTTTTCTTCATCTCTCTAGGGGACATTGGTTCTCAAAATGTGATCTCTAGACCAACCGCCTCAGCATTGTGTGGAATCTTGTTAGAAATGGACCTTGTTGGGCCCAATTCTAGTTCTTTGAACCCAGAACTCTGGATTGAAGTCTAATCATCTGGCTGTAATAACAAACCCTGCAGTTGATTCTGATAACCTCATAAGTCTGAGAATCACTATTCTATGATATGGAGGGTATTAGTGATGAAGCATGTCTTAAATACTTCACTCTCATCTTGTAGCATTTTCTTCTAAGCTCCTGAAACTCTTTTCTGCAAAGTTTTGGTGCTTTCATGAGGTCACCAGGAAGTGCCATGGTTTTGTCTGACAATGTTCAAGCAAGAATATGGACTTATGCGACTGGGGGTGTGGGTCAGTAGTAAATCACATGCTTCACATTCTTAGAGCCTGGGTTCAATCCCCAGCACCAAAACAACAACAACAACAAAAAAGCCAGGACTCATTCTTTAGTTTCAATTGCTCCTAAACAGTTTGTGGATCGAAACATCAAGAGATTGCAGTTAACTAGTCATGATACCAGGGATGACAAGAAGCAGGAGTCATGAAAACCACACCACACATGGTACCTGGCCTAAAGATAGCATATTGAGATGTTCAAAGACAACAGATATAAAATGAGGAAAATATATTAGAAATGATAAAATATGACAAACCGTAAGAACAGTGGATTAATTTAAAATTATAATTAATATAATCAAGATAGCCTTGAGAAAGCAAAGTAGATGCTCATGGGACAAGATGGGATTTATGGGAAGAAACGAGGACACGAATTAACTCTAAAGCAATATCCAAAATGTTTGGTTCCCATGACTATGGATCCTCAGGCTGTGATAGGCAAGGCTATGACTGGGAAGTTTAGGGTTCAATTATAGGAATTAGGATTTATTCAGGTCAGTGTACAATTAGGGGAGGAACAAAACAGATTTTGGAATGCTGGGAATGGAATGTCATTCAAGAAAGGAAAGAAGAAAGTCACTCAGAGGCACACAACAATATTACTGCCTCACAATTCTGCCCTTCACTGGTTCCAGTCAGCGTCACCCAGACCCAGATGAACGGGAGCTACAGTTAACATGCTTTTATCCTCCTTGTGCGAAGACTTACGTATTTCAACTGGGATTTTGGACATAATCATATATACTGGGAGTGAGGGCAGCAGTGCTTTAGAATATGGGTCTTTTGAAATTGGAAATGGGGGTCAAGAAAGTGTCACCTCAGAACAAGTTTGAATCTCTGACCCAAGAACCAAAGCTATCTTTCCTAAGTATATGACTTCAGCTTAGGCGATCAGTATCTGTCCCTTTATCCTTTCATGGGTCACATCATACAGGGCATGCAGGGACTAATTTTCTACTTGGTCACTCGTAGGAGGTTTTTGAGGCAGGTTTATCACAAGTTCAGATCTCCTGATTGTTAGCTTCTGAGGAAACCTAACATTTTTTTTAACTTGAAGGTCATTAGCTCCATGATAAATCCAACCTTTTAAACTCCAGCTAACTACACATATTAAAATACACACAATATTTCTTTCAGGATAACTTAAGAATAAATGCTGCAAATTTTTATTAAATGATTTCTTGAAATGTTTTAATTATGTAAGATGATATAAATTATTTTAGTTGAATAAATGAAATCAATTAAACCTGTGGTTGACTTAAAATAGGAATTATATTTGATATGCTTTCCCTGAGAATGAATCCAATGGTATCCTAGGGTCAATTAAGTATAACTACACTGGCAAGGCAAAACTGGGCCCATATAGAACATATTAGAAGATTAAGCACATTATTCCAAATGAAAGCTCTCAATAACTAGCTATTTAGAAGCAACATTTTACTGTTGAAAAATAAATAGTTGTGATTCTTAATCGGTTGTTCATGATTATCCAATTTATCTTTCAGGTCAAATTAGCATCTCTAGTCCAGTGTTCTATGACATATTCAGTGAACTCTCAAGCAAGAATTCCCATTACCTGAATCATAAAGATACCTCTCTACCATCTTTTATGGACTTCCTTCTTGGTCTTCCCTGGCCTGTCACTATGTCTCAAATCCCTCCTAGAAGAAACACTGGCCATGCAGATATCCTTCAAATCCTGGGTGGTGAATCTCCATTTTTGTTTCTCTTTCCACAGTGGTTATTCACAATGCTTGTTGTGCATAGGTTGCAGAGGAGAGGGGCATCTGGAAGGGGGGAAGAATCAGCCTTTGGCATTCATTTCAGAGAGTTCAGTGAGCTGGAGAGAGAATTTGGTGTGGAAGCCTACAATAGATAATAGTATTTTATACTTTTATACTGCTGCATGCTCCTCTCTAGTTAGTCTTAATTTTTATCTTGGTTGGATTGGTGGATGCCAGATAGTCCCTCTTTGCTTTCAGGAATGGCTTGTCCTTGGAGGAGTGTCTCCCTAGTCTACCTGTATCCCTGTTTCAGTTTTCCCCATTCTCCTTCCATTTTTAGCTTGTACATATATCCTCAGGTGAATTTTTATTTCATCCAATTTCAGTAGAAGTCCCCCTTTTCTTGAAAGAGATCAAGCCGATATAAAAATCTGCTAAGTGAAACCCATTTTATTCCCAGCAGGAAGCTGACTTCAGAGAAGCTGCTCACCTCCCTGGAATTCTGGCGAGGAGGTGGAGCAGGAGAGGGGAAAAAAATAAGGTTCTCATCTACTAACCCTGACCTAAGCACATTACTTCATCCTTCTAAGTCTATATTTCTTTATTTGTTTAATTAAGTTTCCGAGTTCATGAACCGTCAGGTCAAATAAAGCTCTGTATACTCTTGATAGAGCATTGAGCAAATCATTCAGAAACACTGGATTTTGAGGTAGCACTAGTACTTGTAAATACTTTGAATTATCTCTCATGAAGTGATATGTTTTGTATGAAAGTTGTGTTTGGATAATTGTTAGATTCTGGAAGAGATGATTCGTGGACTGCCAAAGATTTGTGCCACCATTCCAATTTATAGAAACATGATTGGGAGATGTCTTCCTAGCTCCTCTTATATCTGTGTGGACTACTTAAATAGCTTATCAATAAAATGAAAATAATTACATGGTTACAATCAATGACTGTAAGTAATGTGCATTTCTCCCTGGCCTTGATGTTAAGTTCTCTTTCAGCTGCCTTTCCCATCTACCAGCTAGGTGTTCATGTTCAGGTGACCATAAGCATGTGGATGATGGTAGAAGTGAAGGATAAGAGACTGAATTACCATTTCAAAAAAACAAAAGAAAATTAGCATGATTGACATTGTCTCCATTATATATATAGTGTTTGAAATCTAGTAGTTGTGCAGTTAATTCAGAATGAGTTTTTATGTAAGCATGCATGGAATGCAAAAGTGCAAGGCCTTGTGCCATATGCTATAGATGAAACAGGGAGCAAGTCTAATAATATTGCAGTCTAGTAAGGAAGAGGAACAAGAATTACAAAAAGTTTGTAAATGTTAAAATAAGGATAATATTAGGAACCATCTTAACACATGGTAGGGACACTGAACACAGACTGAGGGAATGGATCTAAGAATAAGTAAGTGACCTCCAAAACTGATATGCAGAGGTGGGGAAGTTAGCTTAGTGAAGAGAATTTGCATGAAGGAAGGTTAGGAGGGCTCAGAGCTCCAAAGAACTTCCCATGTAAGTTCACCCACCATGGGACCTGTCCTAGTCCATAACTAGGATCCAAAGCCAAACTGAACACCCTGGATGGATAGAAACAGCAGAGGCAACCAGTCTCTGCATCCAGATCCCCATGAACAAGGGCTGTCATAGGAGGGACAGTGTGTAGGGAAAGTTCCACCAAAGGGCACTAACAAATCCTCCATGGTATGGGTCACAGTCAATACAAAGGTGTCCTTGTGCACACAAAGAGATCCCGATCAAAGAGGTGGAAACTGGGAAAGGCAAGAACTACATGGACAGGATCCTAGAGACTGTTTACTCGGCAGCAGGAACACAGCTACTTCTTGAGTCTTTTGAACAGGAATTTAGTGTGAGGCAGAGACTTGAGACATCAAATCAGAAAAGGAGCAACCAAAGTGGAAAGCTAGGACTAGTAACTATGATACATGGGGATGACTCCAACTGCAACTGGGGAGAAAAGAGCAAGCCACTAAGTCACAGAACAACACGAGAATGGTACTATGGGCTAGATGTGGAGTCAAATGACCTACTACTGTCAAATGCCATCTGATGGGGCCTGGCAGGGATTGAGATGTTGAGATGCCCCTCTCTGGAAGGTTCAGAGTCTTCCTGAAGGGAGAAGAAGTAGAGGCACAGGGAATGGGAGACACTAGAAATGATGGAACCAGGAGTCTCTTGCTTCTGTACTGAGGTTGGTGGAGAGCTTTATCCCTAATTCATTTCTGCATAGGATTGGGTAAGACCTTTAGGTTGTTACCTCTTTGGAGAGCAAGACTGATTTTTTTTCATCTTTGTATTTCTAGCAATTTACATGGTTCTGGCCACAAAGAAAATGCTTAATAATGTAAATACAACACATGAATATGAAATTAGCAATGAGAGTACTCAATAATAGTATGTTTTACTTAAGTTCAGTGTTTTTGAAAATGTGACCCTTGTACAAGCAACATCATCATAACCATCATCATCATCTGATAACTTATTATATACTAATTCTGGGTCCTCTTTCAGATCCATGGAACATGGACCAGGAAAAAACCATACTGTGTTGTAACAAGCCTTCCAGACGATTCTGAGGTACCACTACAATTTTAAAAGCAGTGTATTTGTTCATGAAATGCTTTTCTAAGACTGTCTATATTTAAAAACTTCACAAAGCAGCTCAGATTCTGAGTTTTTTTTCTTTTAAAGTAAAAGCCTATTGAATTTGATAAGGAATTTCCTTAGATACTTTATAACTATTGTTATTTGGTGGGCAGTACATAAAGATTCCATGCGTTCATGAATACTGTTATTTTGAATACTCCTTCCAAGAGTCCTGGGTTTTATAACTTTCCCAGAGATATCCTGCCATTGTTTCACATACAGGATTTCCATTGGTGTTGGGTGAAGTTCAGGGAGCAGGTCAATTGCAGGATGCAGTGTCCGATTACAAAGGTGAAGGCCACTGCTACATTCTTTCTTGCTTCCTGCTTCAAGCATATGGCTGCATGTGACCTGCACCTGGAGGCTTGTGAGGCCACTCACACATCAATCATAAAATTGATGTTTGAGTCACTTTTCACCATTGTTTGAAGAGATTGTTGCCATCAAAGAAGATTACTGTACCTTTTTATTTTCAATTTTATCTAATAGACTCAGTTAAATTACCAAGTAGTCTATTTATCTAATAGACTAATTTTTAAGATTAGCTAAGACAATCTTATCTGAGACTTAAGGTTTCAATTTAATGGGAACCAAAAGTCATTCTGAGCTGACTTTATGACAGCTAATCAATACCTTTAATGGGATGCTTCATGATGTCATCATTTCCTTGAAATAAATGTCATAGAGTAATATGGTAGTGTCTAATGTGACCAAAGCATTCTTAAAATACAGTGGTTTAGAATGTGTGAATGTTATTTTTTTGCTTTTATTATTACACATTGAATTCTTCCAGTGCTGGAAATTTTGGCTAAACAACTGAGGAAATTTTTACTGTTACTTCAGAATCCCCACATTGTTTGGGACATGACTGATGGTTTCAGTACCCAACAACCCTGAGTAAATAGTACAATCAGTTCTACTCCTGAAATAAGTCACAGGTATAACTAACTACAGAAATTAAGTTTTCCTGATGGGACCAGGACAGTCTCTCAGATTTTACTCTGCATGCAAATCACCTGAGGATCTCGTTAAAAATGCAGAGTCTGATTTAGTAGGTCTGGAATGGAACTCGAGATTCTGCATTTCTAACAAGCTCCAAGGAAATGCATTTTTTTTTCATTTTATTAGTATTCTTTATTTTTTTTGTTCTTGTCACGTATTTTTTTTTATTGGTTGTTCAAAACATTACAAAGCTCTTGACATATCATATTTCATACATTTGATTCAAGTGGGTTTTGAACTCCCAATTTTACCCCAAATACAGATTGCAGAATCACATCCGTTACACATCCACATTTTTACATAATGCCCTATTAGTAACTGTTGTGTTCTGCTACCTTTCCTATCCTCTACTATCTCCCCTCCCCTCCCCTCCCATCTTCTCTCTCTACCCCATCTACTGTAATTCATTTCTCTCCTTGTTTATTTTCCCATTCCCCTCACAACCTCTTATATGTAATTTTGTATAACAATGAGGGTCTCCCTCCATTACCATGCAATTTCCCTTTTCTCTCCCTTTCCATCCCACCTCATGTATCTGTTTAATGTTAATCTTTTCTTCCTGCTCTTCCTCCCTGCTCTGTTCTTAGTTGCTCTCATTATATCAAAGAAGACATTTGGTATTTGTTTTTTAGGGATTGGCTAGCTTCACTAAGCATAATCTGCTCTAGTGCCATCCATTTCCCTGCAAATTCCATGATTTTGTCATTTTTTAGTGCTGCGTAATACTCCATGGTGTATAAATGCCACATTTTTTTTATCCATTCATCTATTGAAGGGCATCTGGGTTGGTTCCACAGTCTAGCAATTGTGAATTGTGCTGCTATGAACATCGATGTAGCAGTATCCCTGTAGTACGCTCTTTTAAGGTCTTCAGGGAATAGTCCAAGAAGGGCAATAGCTGGGTCAAATGGTGGTTCCATTCCCAGCTTTCCCAGGAATCTCCATACTGCTTTCCAGATTGGCCGCACCAGTTTGCAGTCCCACCAGCAATGTACAAGAGTACCCTTTTCCCCACATCCTCTCCAGCACTTGTTGTTGTTTGACTTCATAATGGCTGCCAATCTTACTGGAGTGAGATGGTATCTTAGGGTGGTTTTGATTTGCATTTCTCTGACTGCTAGAGATGGTGAGCATTTTTTCATGTACTTGTTGATTGACTGTATGTCCTCCTCTGAGAAGTGTCTGTTCAGGTCCTTGGCCCATTTGTTGATTGGGTTATTTGTTTTCTTATTGTTTAATTTTTTGAGTTCTTTGTATACTCTGGATATTAGGGCTCTATCTGAAGTGTGAGGAGTAAAAATTTGTTCCCATGATGTAGGCTCCCTATTTACCTCTCTTATTGTTTCTCTTGCTGAGAAAAAACTTTTCAGTTTAAGTAAGTCCCATCTGTTGATTCTTGTTATTAACTTTTGTGCTATGGGTGTCCTATGCTACTAATCCACAAACCACATTCAGGGCAGCAAGTCAGTGGAAGGAATCCTACTGGGAAAGAAAGACCAAATGCAAAATAATTTAGCATCAGCTCTATGGTCCTAGTCTTCTTTATTTGAAAATAAATTAAAAAAAAATTTGCTCAGAACTGATTTTATTCTTAAAAAAGGTTGTAATTTCTATATTTATTATTGTGCTTCAGTTTGTGTTTAAACTATCTAATTTATGTGAATATTTGGAGTAGTGTTATTACAGTAACATACCATATTTCACTGTATGATTGTTGCAGGTTTTTTGCCAAATTTTTTTTGCAAAAAAATTGGGCACAAATATTATGTGAAGCTTTTTTTTTAAGTAGCACTGTTAAAAATCATTTATTAATAACCTGTCTTTGATGCAAGATTAGGATGCATGGAATTCTCGTGAATCCATACTGTGGCAATGATTATGTCGTACAATATGGTATTCTCCAGTTTCTGTTCTGTATAGAGTAAAGGTCTCACGTTACTGCTTCCTTGCTAACGAGGAAACAGAGGAGAACATGGGATGAGTAGAGCTGACAGGTTTGTTTTCAAGCTTTGAGGAGTAAATTGCACACATATTTTGGGTTCTAGATTATCTACTATTCCCATAAAAAGTGACAAAACAGTCATTTTTCTCCAAAAGGGCAGGTCTTTTCCTTTTATAAACATTGAATGCTTTTGTCCAACAATACAAACTTTGATGATGATCATGCGGCTATGCTTATAGAGAATCATTTCCAGCCTAGGTTTTTTAAAAAGTATTTTTAGTTATAGTTGGACACAATACCTTTATTTATTTATTTATTTTAATGTGGTGCTGAGGATTGATCTCTATGCCTCACATGTACTAGGCAGGCACTCTTCCACTGAGCCACAACCGGCCCTCCAGCCTGTTTTATTCTTTTTTTTTTTTTTTCTTTTTGGTCTTCCAGTTATTTTTCATTTCTCCAAGGTGACAATACAACAATGCAAGCTTTTTTTTTTTTTCTTTTTACCTTTATACAGACCTCTCCCTCTTCAACCTGCTCCACCCTTGAGTTCATGGTGATCCTGGTTGAACAGGGAGCAAGTCTGAGTGGACTTCTTCTTTCTTCATAATGGCTGTTAATTTTAACTTGAAAAATCCACCTGGCCCAACCACTGCCTGTTTGCCAAGCAGAGACAGCTGCTTCCAGGATCTGCCATAGCCACCATATAGCCCGCTGGGAAATGTGCCCACAAGCAGGAGTTTGGCGTGGGGTCAGATTGGACCTCAGGCCTCGCTGACAGCTCATCCTCGCTGTGGTTTTTCTGGCACCATGCGTGGTTTCTCCATCATCCTAAAGAGAATGCTGTTGTTCCCTTGCTCCACCTCCTCATGCACAGGAACACAAATGCAGGCACATTCACGCTTTCGTTCACTTTCCCCATATTCTCCTTGGAATAAAAGGAAAAGTCTCATAAGGAAATTGGCTGTGTGCCACACTGCCATAGGCTGTGCTGTAAGTGCACTGGAGAAAGCTCCTGAAGGAACATATGGGCCTCATGAAAGAAACACCTGCTTGTTCAAACTGAAAAGTAAAAAATAAAAGTTGCCCCACTGCTAATTTGGAACCCCTAGAAGGAAAGCTGACTGTGATTAAATGAAAGAGACTGCTGGAGGCTCTTTTCTGCACATATCCTCCCAGCTGAGACATCTCCATCCCTTTGAGTTTGAAACAGATACCATTAAAGGCATGCTCTGAATTTAGATTCTGGGAGCATATTTAAGAAGTCCTCATACTAGCAAGTTCTAAAATTAGATCCACACCCCCCCCTCACCCACACACACACGTACACAAGGATCTTTTTTTTTTTTTAATGTAAAAGCTAAGATTTAGATTTGGCACCAAACAACCAATGTAGTCAAGATTTTCAATAAGATCTTTGCACCTGCATCAAATTTGGCAATATTTTGAAGTCAGGTCATTGCTTTCAAAAGTATGACTCCAACACCCAGAAATGATTTGACAGTAGGAAAATACAATCTTTAAAAAAATGTACTCTTGCAATTGAAAACAATCAAAAATAAAACATATAATGGGACTGGACTATAAGTTCCATTCAATTGCAGTTAGAATCTAAGGTCATAAGGTAGTCTACTAATTCATTTTTATCTTTCTATTCCACTGTAACAAATATAAGGTATGTTCTTTCACTTACACTTGACAAAAGTAGAATATCCAGGAAAGTTCATGGTCACATGATTGGTCAATTAGTGTTCTTAGAGGCTAATGAAACTCATTATGAGTCTACCAAATGTGTGTGTGTGTGTGTACATGTACGTGTGTATACATACACACAGTGCAATTCAGTTGTAAATAAAATTATGTATTCACAAAGATGTATTATTTTTCCACATAGTAAAATATGTGAAATGATATAAAAAATTTCTGAGGAGTAGGATTAAAGATGTACTATTTTCTTCTTTTTGTGCAGCTGCACTTTCTGATTTTCCTGGATTTAGAATCTGTTACATATGTAATAAAACCAGCAATAAAGAGAGGAAAGAAATGGTGTGCAGTGTGCAGAACATTTTTCAGGCTAATTCAGACCTGTCATCAGGTCACCCTGAGATGTTGGGATCAGGCATTGTGAAGAATCTGCCTTACCTAGAGGTACTTCCTCATTATTACAAGGGATCCTCTTCATCAAGAGCAGGAATCCTCAATCCCATGGGCCCAATCTGACTTGTAGTTTGATTTTGTAAATAACCTTTTACTGGAACGCAGCTACATTCATTTATTTATGTGTTGTCTGTGATACTTTGCACTTAACAGCAGTTGAGTAGTTGCCAGAGAGACCACGGAGTCCGTGAAATCTAAAATATTTACTATCTGGCCCTTTATAGAAAATGTTTTCAGACCCCTGGCCTTTCAGGGCAATGACTTCCAGATTGCCTTATATTTGACACAAAGCTTTCACCCCCACTTTGAGGTTCAGAAGCTGTGGTTTTTGATGTTGTCAAAGTCTGAAAAACATCATTAAGCCCTTTAACCTCTTAATTTTCAGTACCATGGTTTCAAGTAAATTCAATTCATGTGTGTCTGATTCAATCAAATGTAATTCAACAAAATGTGCTTTTGGAAAATTTGTTTAGTGTTCAGAAAAAGCACCCAAACCATTTCCAGATCCTGGAAGTTGTGCTTCTAATAGAGAGAAAGGACTTTGGACCCCCAAACAATGAGCTGGAAGTGAATTCAGGATTAACATGCTCAAATGTGTATGAGCACTTTTGCTCTTTTTAGAGATGACAGGTTGATTAAGAATTGAACCTGATAAGCTAGTTAGTTTAGGACCCTACTTTAAAATTCAAGTGTCACATGTTTTTGTTTTCAACACCAGATGTGCCCCTTTATGAAACTCCTTCCGTACAGCTTTTAAAGCTTGCATGGACATTAATAAAATATTAAAAGTCAAGGTATTCACTTAAAATATACCTGTATTCTCAAGAAGAAACATCAGTCCTTCAAATTCAAAGCAGACAACCAGAGGCACGTAAGTGGTGACTACCTGACAAACTAAGACCCGGAGTATTCCAACCAAGATGGACAAACATGCATTGTCTAACTAACTATGCTGAATTTCCCAGATATTCAATCAAGAGACTATCTCAGAATCCAAATGCTCCCAACCTAATTTATTTTGGGTCCTAGAGATCACCTTCTGTTATGGTAACTTTGATACAATCCTCAAAGACCAGGATCTCTTACTCTCCAGGTTCCATGACATGGCTTTCCTGGTGTCCTAAGTATGTTCTTGTTAAATATGGGAGGTGTTTTCAAGCCTTCTGAGGGAAAGGATTAGTATCTGTGCGTAATCTGTGCGTAGTCTTCAGTTTTTTGTAAGAATCTTGCTGTTATCATTATATGTCTTAAAACCTTGGCCTTCAGCCAATCTGCTACAAAAATAAGAAAATTGTGGCAGAAATTATAGGAAATTTTCTAAAGAAATATTAAGGTAGAATTACCAATAGAGTTCTTATGGTTTAGAATATTAGAAACTCATATGAAATCATTATTAATAATAACAGATGAGCATGGAACTAGATAGTTTACATAAATTATTTCATATATTCCACCCAAAATTTTTAAGAAGAAATTTCTCTTACTATCTATCTTATATAAGACTCAGGAATAGTAGCAGTCTTTCTGAAGATCATTGTTCTAGTAAAAGATAAAGCAAGGTTTCAAAGCCAGGGATATATCATCACATTGCCTTTGTCTTATAATCTCCCCACTATCCACCTGGCACATTTCTTATGTATACCCCTAAAATCAACTCCATGTTTAATTTTGTTACAGGAGAAGTGCCTGTTAGTTTTAGAAAAATCTTAAAATAAAATTGCTTGGAAGTAGAGATAACTTGGGTCTGAGAAGAGTTAGTGAAATCTATGTAATTTTTTTTAATTTTAATGATATTGAAAGTTAATGTTAACAGGCAGAGAGAAGGCATGCTTTAGAAAGACTTGACCTTGACATTTTTGGCCTTGGAAAACAATCATTTGCAATATAATAAGCATTTTTTTTTCTTCTTGGGTGGATACTAACTTTTATTTTTCTTTTGGAAAAACTATTTAAAGAGACATTTAGTGGAATATGCCCTTAGACAAGCTCCCTGTGTTCCTGGGGATGCCGTGTATTTTGTGAATTTACCCCAGAAGATACTTTTAGTTAGGCTGAGATAGTAAGCATTCCTCTCAGTAAAGTAAATGTGTGCCCCTAGGAGTTAGAGGAGGTCTTCCATTCTTAATCTGAATGTGTTCCATCTACATCTAAATGGTCCATGCTTGGTTGCTAGCTATATGTGCAATGAAGTATTTGATGATAAGAGCTTGGGAGGAATAACCTATTCACACCTTAACTTCTCTTCTTGTTTACTAGAGAAAAGAGAGTGACAGGAAATCTACCAACTTTGAGGCTGCACAATTTGAGTCAAGAGAGATGGAATCAACCAGATCAGAGGGTCACGTATAGGTCTATTGAGGCTGTTTTGTCAAGTTCATGGAGCCACATCAAGCATATGCCTATGGGAAGTAGGATTTTACTTGTATGGATTTCCCCCATTGGAATTTGTTCTTGAAAAGGCTTAATAATGAGGTGGGACTGAATTTGAGCAAATTATATTCCATGCCTTTTAAATTATGTCAAAGTGAATCCTAATGTTATATATAACTAAAATGAAACAATAAAAATACTTTAAAAAATAATGGGTGGGCTGGAGTTGTGGCTCAGTGGTAGAGCACTTGTCTCCAATGCTTCAGGCACTGGATTGGATCCTCAGCACCACTTAATAAATAAAATAAAGGTATTGTGCCCATCTACAGCTTAAAAAAAAGAAAAAAAGTCTTTAAAAAATAATAATGGAGTGGAGGCTGGGGTTGTGGCTCAGTGGTAGAGCACTTGCCTTGCAAGTTTGAGGCACTGGGATCGATCCCTAGCACCACATAAAATTAAATAAATAAAATAAAGGTATTGTGTCCAACTACAGCTTAAAAAAAATATTTTAAAAAATAATGGGGTGGACTTGGCTTTGGAAAGAAAGACGTATTTATTTCCCCTCTGAGTGGGCATTGAATGATTCTGGAGAGTAAGATAATGCACTGTTTGCCATGATCATGGCTGTAGGAGTGAGCTGCTTCTGCTGCATGGACACATTCCAGAAGCTAGTGAAGAGCTAGCTGAATAAGGAACTGTGTTATTGGTTTTGGACTCCAAGACTAGCTGTATCTACTAGGTGTTTAACTGCCTGTCTATAATATTTTCTTTATATTCCAGCCTTCAGTAAAGTCTGTTGCCCTGTGGGGAAATGCAGAGAGACCCCCTCAGAATGTGATGTGGACTTCCTTCTCCAATTCATATGCACATATGCTGGGAAGGATGGAGGGCATATGAGGGATTGGAGGTAAGTGGGAGGCACCAACTGGTGACTTGGCTCGCCACAAAATCAAAAGGACAAGTATGCATGAGGTGGAAGGTGAGAAAAGGAGGAAGAACCAGAAATCTGATGCCAAACATGCATGAGATGACACCATGGGGATTCCTAGAAAGAAACAGGCGGTAAGCTGCGGGTGGGGTATAATTTCTAGCAATTAGGACATTGGTGATTATGTTTTTAAAATGACAGAAGAAAATAAAGAGAAAGAATAAAAACTATTGGTAATCATGGACTATGAGACCTAAGATTTATGTGTTACAGAAGGATTGAAAAATTAGCAGAAATAGCCTCATATTTAACAAAGACTTCTGTGGCTGCAGTGGCAAACCAGAATACCTGCTCTTGATGTCTCTCAGGCCCCATAAGCGGCCTGTCCACACAGGGGTCAATGTGTTCAATGTTATGCAAGATAGTAAACATATTTCCAAATAACTCCACTCTCCACTTCTCCAAATGCATGTCACAGTGGCCTGTCCACTGCTACACTGTATTCAATAAAATAATTGGGGGGTCTCCTTCAAATAAACTGGGGATCGAAATGCAAACTGCCCCCCTGGATTCCATGCCCACTTCCCCAGGACTCCACTTCCATACCAACTCATAAAACATTCAGCAGGCTCAGCAAACAAGCCTAAGAAACTTTCTATCACAGAGTGAGAAACCTGGCTTCAGATTCCATGTGATATATATGTTGATATCTTTTATTAATTTTTTCAGTAAATATTTATAAAGCCCTTCTTTGTACTAGGTGCTGTGTTAGGGAGTTAGGAAATCACAGTTTTTGCCTTCATGTAGCATGTTGGCTATTTCTGAAAGGATGTAAGAAGTTGTATATACATATGAGTGACTCACACAGGACATGGTAATTTAGGATCACAATATAATAGAGACTACATAAGATTGAAAGAAAATTGATGTTATGAATTTCCTGAGGGAAAGTGTTTTCTATCCAATCACTGAATTTCCTTGTAAGGATTTTGTGCATACAAAAGGGGTTGGGGAAGCAAACATAACAGTGCTCTGTGGATATTTTTAACCTGGGTTAAACTTCACTGAAAACTTTTCTTGTACATCTTTGGGTAAGAAAACATGAAAATTAAAGTAGACATTGTTTTCAAATATGATTTTATAAAATACAAAAATATTGCTAGAGTAAATAATTTTTCTGTTGTCCTTCTTTTTCTGTTGACTTTGTAAAAGGGTTCAGAGTGATGAGTTAAGAATCAGATTATATATTTCAGAGCGATTAATGATCTCAGAGTAATTAAATAGCCTATTAAATAATAGTTCTCAATTATGAACTAGTTTACATATACCCTAGCATGCATCTATATATCTATCTCTCATCTATCATTATGCCCAATGTTCCTGGACTAAAAAAAAGTAGTCATCAACTGTAGAGATTTGAAGAATGGATTTATTTGCTCAGAAAAGCTCCTACAGTTCAACCTGGGCTTTTCCCACCAAAGTAAAATGTATATGAAATCCATATTTGTTGCAGAAACAAAGATCACTGGCTTGTCCTAGCAGTTGCACGATTGTTATTTGAACCCCAAAATTCTGTTATAAATTCTGTTTTGAAAAAAAAAAAAATGCTAGGTGCTATGATACTAGTTGACAGTTTTGACTATTAAAAATGTCAAAAACATACAAAACCAAGACCCCAAATCTTCAGTTTGGTCTCTGTATTTAATTCCATAAGAAGATGGGTCTTGTTTTTTTTCTCTCAGTTTGCCAGTTTGAGCAAATATCAAAGTACTCCATCCTTCCTGTTCAAGTAGCCAGAGAAAAAAAGTGACAGCTAATAATTTTCTAAGATTGTGAATACCTACAAAATAAAATAATAGTTTTAGTAATTTGTTCAGGAATGTCACCTCAGAAAATAAGTAATCCTGTGGTTCTACCTGTTTATCATAACTGTCGCATTTCCAGAGAAAAATAATCCATTTAAAAAAAAAATTTCCTCTAGTACCAGTGCTGTGCTAGGTACTATGCACTCAAAGGTGGAAAAACTCAAACCCTGCCCCCAGAGAATTCAGAATCAGTCTGAGTAATGTCCCCTCAGTGGTAATAGGAAGTTCCACTCGAAATTCATCTAACATTAAAAAGAAGGTAAACCAAAAATATCAAACTACCAGCCCCTAATGATCATAAATGGATGTTTTTTTTGTATGTGTGTGGTTGGTGGTGACAGCAGAATAAAGCCACCAGTGTAATCACTGAACCCACCAAATTCCAATTTATTGGCTATGTCTAGATCCTTTCTAAAATTTATTCTGTTCATTCCCATAAAAGTGCTCCCTTCCCCCACTTTCTCTCCCTTCCTGGTATTTAAAGAAATGGAGGCCTGTCTGATTAACTCTAAAGATCATCTCTCTTCCTAAAGAGAACTCTACTCCTTCTAGGTAGTTCTTTGGGCCATTACTCTGTACTTTTTGGTTCAAGACCCTCAAACAGTCCATACTTCACTAGCTTAATTCAATTTTTCAGTCTGATGCCCTTCAGCTCCTGCCTTCCTTAACTCAATCTACTGTAGATTCCTTAAACTCTTGTGAAAGCCCTCTTCATCCTTTCTCGCCAAAATATGCACACAGATACCCTCTCTCTGTCTCTCCACTCTAGTAAGCCACCTTAACTCTACAATAAATTAGGATACACCAGCATATGGATTTACATGACACATGAGAGGTGGCTAATGATGCACTCAGGCCACACAAGCACTCCTACTCAGCACTGTGTATTCATTTTTTGGGGGAAAACAATTTTTAAGAAAGATTTTAGAGATCAAGGAAAGACTAGAAGGGGAAATAGTTTCTGGCACAAAACACAAGAATGGGAAACTGGAATGTAAGGGATTTAAATGCATGACTTCATTTTCCATGAGGTTTAGACCTTAGAAACTACATCATCTCTTTATTTTGGAGTCAGAAAAAAAAATGAATTTCACCATGGAAAGAGGCAAAAGGGAAATATTGTTTAGAAGTCTAAAGATTACAGAGATTAAAGAAGAAAACTACTGAATAGCACGTGTGTGTGTGTGTGTGTGTGTGTGTGTGTGTGTGAGAGAGAGAGAGAGAGAGAGAGAGAAGTGGAGGAGAAATAAAGCAGAAAGATAACTGCAGGTTATGACAGAATCGGCTGATAAAATATGCCTGGGAAGAGAAACCTGTGATTTATAAAGAAGCTCGTATTATAATAATTTCTTTTTATATTCTGACCTACCCACCCCTCTCAGAACACATTCCATCTCTTGTGCAATCAGCAGTGGTTCCATCAAAGTCTGCATTGTATAAATATTAACTCATCTTCAAAGAAGCATGCCAGTACGCACTAAATTCAAATCTATTTTGCTTTTCTAAGCAGGTGATAGATTATAACTATCTGCTTGGTTCCCTGTCCCTGCCTTCATGTAACCTTCAGAGTGAGGTCACTAAAACCATCACACTTCATCATAGATCAGTTTCACAATCTACACTGGTTTCCTGGGATTTACATTTAAGAAGAGCCCAAAATTAACAGTTTCCTGTCTCTACTTCTGTTCAGAATTGTACAGGTCTGGCTCTGACCAGCAAAAGTAATGAAAAATTGGGGCACACAGTTTATTTCCATTTTTTTTTTATTTAACTAACCACATTCTCTTCCCCAGGCCATCCCACAATTGTAAATCTGTCCATAATCCAGGCTTTTTAATGCAGGTACTTGTTACTTGCCATCTGAAGTCACATGATACCCTCCTGCCAGATCCCCACCCATCAGTAATTGTTGAGTCCTGTGCCTTCTTCTTCCGTGCCTACTCTGTAAGTTTCTATCATCTGTTGTGTCTCTGACATTCAAGTTGGTCTCTAGGTTCTAGCTTCCCACACAGGCCTTTCATATCACTGGTTGAGCAACATAAACATTCCTCCAAGAATCATCTAATCACCAAGCTGAGCTTTGCATTATCTGCAGAGAGCTCATGCATAGATCTTCTCATGATTCGACATAGACATGGAAGGACACTTACGGATTTTATATTCCAACTCTGAGAGCAATAAAGGTAAACAATGTAAGATCATATAACTATTTTATACTTGTACGCAGGAATACTCAAGGAATACATAGGTGTTAACAGGATTTCTGATTCCATATATTTGTCAAGCTGAGTAGCTCCCGCTCTGGACAATAGCATTGCAATTGAAATGCACAGGTTGCATTAGGCAATATTAAGAGCTGTAGATCAATTAACCAGATTGAGATTTACTGAGTTCCTATCATGTCCTCTAGACTACAGTAATCCAAAAGACACATATAAAATGCCCAAACACTATTACAGAGAGAAGGTGCTAAGAACCTGAGAACAATATGTGCTAAATGTTCAGAATCACACCATCGGAATTATGGGAGTCATACCATAGGAGACATCAAGCTGGGCTTCCATGGATGCAAAAGGTTTGGATAGTAGAAGGGAGAAAAAAATGTCAGAAGCAGAAATGGAGACAGTGGAATCCTTTAGGGTGGGCTGAGCTCAGCCTGAAGCTGGTTGATTAGGGTAGGGCCCTGTTGGAGATAAAGAAGATGCCAATGATACTTGGCATATCACAGTTCTGCTGGGAGCCATTAGCCAAGTAGGTATGACAATTTCCTTGCCAGCGTACCCCATGTTGCTTAGTGGAAGGACTCATGGAAATAGGACATTTTGCAGTGACATTGCAGTTAGGTGACCTTGCTCAAGGACCAGGGCGGATCCGGGATTAGGGTGTTCCCGGTTTAGGATAATCGGGTTTAGGGCGTTCCAGGTTTAAGATTATTCCTGCTGGGAATAGGGCGTATCCTGCTGCCTGAGTTCCCCTTGAGTTCTCACGGGATTCAGACAGTATTTTTTGGGAGATAGAAGCCCAGTGGAGGTGGATTGGGGCAGAGAACGTGGATTTCCCCAGAACGTGATTGTAGACGGCTGGTGTGAGTTCGGGAATAAAGAGTTGCTGTTTGAATCTACAAGCTGTGTGGTGGCTCGTGATTGTGTGCCCAGCCAGACTGGGGCATTTGTGCCCAGCCAGACTGTGGCACAGTTCCTCTTGCACAGGGATCTTGGGGGAAAGACTGCTGGGTTAGAAAGCAGAAGAGAAATCAGTTAGTGTTTTTACAGCTTCATATAGACTCTAACATTGAAATGGCATTTCATCCCTATTGACTTCATGGGTTGTTTTTTTTTTTTTCTATTCTGCGGTAGACATAAGACCAACTGCACTGAGAATGGTATGCAAACTGTACAAAGCCTTGCCTTAGTGCACTGCAACTTGTCATTTTAATATGCATTGATCAGAGTCTATATTTCATCAATTTCATAATATATAACTCCATTGTAGAATCTCCAAACACCAAGTCCAGTTTTGTTAGGGAAATAACAATCGAGTGCCCATATGCCATCCTGTTTAGGGTAAGTGATATATTAATCCATTCAGATTCATCAAGGTTTTGAGTTAATTCTACTGCCATTGTTATGCTCGAATTCGGACC
>NW_025999942.1:5213066-5223494 GCF_001458135.2 Marmota marmota marmota | reverse complement strand
AACAACTCTAAAACATGATTAGCACATTCACTGGCGGGAACAAGTTGGGTAGGGGTGATTGGTCAGTGCAAAAGGGGTATTCGTTTGAACTGATTGGTTTAAGCCAAGAGGGGTGTACGTGCTGAACTACATGGTTTCCCAACAGGTTATCAACTACCATAAACTACTGGGAGGGTCATCTGGCATCCCAGGTATTTCCCTGTCTCATGCTGATTGGTGGCTGCTAGGGGGTTGCTATGGATCTCCTCCTAGCCTGACTGAGTCAGGGACACCTGGCGCAGCAGATCTCTCCTGTTATTTGTAGATAAACAACTTAGCAGGGTGGGAATGTGCCTAGGAGTGCTCTGTGGGTTTTTCCAAGGACAAAGGTCATGTCCCTTCCTTGGACAGCCTTTGCTCTGAGGTAGAGGCTGGTTTTTCATTATGATCTTAGTCTCCAATAAGCTTGAGATAGCTTTGGACCCCAGATTACTCATGGTGTCAGGAAAAGTCTTAGGCCCATTGTCTATGTAGTTCATGTGGTTGAATCTGGACCTTAGATTTAGATTGAACTTAAGTGCCCTTGAATCTTGGGCTTCATACCTAGGACTACAGCTTCCACCTCACCCTTGCCAATTCTTTGTTCCTAGAGACAGGGAAGTCTTCTATGAATAAGGTCCTTCTATTAGACAAAGGTCCTAAAACACTTTTGCCTAGAGACTGGTGGGGCCTTTTATTCTCACCATAAATCTAAACTGCTAATTAACCTCTGCACTGCAAGTCCTCTCAAAGTTATTTCTGTGAACTCAAGGAGAGTCACTTAGGCTTCTGCTTTCCTCTAGCCTGAAGGGAAGATTTCAAATAAAGGCAAGAAATACCTGTCTTGTAAACATAGGTTATGACCCCAGGACCAATCTTCATCCTGTTATAAATGTAAGGACCCAGCCACACCTGGAATTTGTTTCTTAGTGTTGGTGAGATCCTATGTCCATGGTTTCTTCAACTGGCAATGACTACATAATTCTACACATTGTCAGAAATTCTGAGGTGCTGCAAGAAATTAAACCTGTGGCTGGAAGTGGGTTGGCAAGGCAAACTTTACTTTTGCCAGAGGGGTGTGCTACTGAACCTGGCTAGTAAGCCACCTGGTCTGGGAGTCTGCCTGCTTTTATCCCTAATGCAGCACCCCCCACTTGCCCTGATAGGAGGAGCTCAGGATTACAATCTATGCAATTAGTTAATTTTAAAATTGGGATAGGCAAAAGGAAGGGCTATAATTAACATAGCTATAATTGAATCTTACATCCAAATTAAGCCTAAATACTATATTCTGAAGATGGACCACCAAACTTTCTATTTCTCCCATCATTTTCCTGTGACTTTGCTGAAAAGAAACTTGTTTTCAGTGCAGTGCTGTATCCCATTGAAATTAAAAAAAATTAAAGAAGAATCTTTAGGACTTGTGCACAGAAACATTCAAATAATCTCAGGTACTTACAGCCCATGGGGAGAGTTTCGGTTCTATAATGCATTCAGATGCCATGTTAGATACACATTAAAAATTCTAGCATTTCTGTATCACAGACAGATTTCACACACAAAAAGCCAAAAGATTCAAATCAGATCCCAGCATCAGGGCTCTGCAGTGAACAGCGCCTGAAATTGAATTACTTTACCTTGACCTAAAGCTCAAGCTGTTGCTCTGCTTTTCTTTTTTGGAGCAATAGTTCGTCTTTGGAGATGTTCTAATTTCCCCTTTAGAGATGTTGCACATTGTTGTCAATTCTGCTTCCTGAAGCACAAGATGTGCTGTGTTGCCGGACGGGGTCAAGCTTCCCCAGAGCAAGTGGTAAAGTGTGTGTAGATTGTAGGAAAGCAACAGCAGGTGGATTTTTCAAAGCCTGGCCTTATAATTTCATCAGATCATTCAAAGATTTTCCATCATTACTTTGCAAAATATTCAGTAAGAATTCTGATGATTATATTTCCCTGTCTCTGGGAATAGCTATTTTATAGTCCCATATTAAATATAGGTTCAAGGAGAAGCATTGGGAATTTGGTTTTCGTAAACCTTATATATAGTATAGTTTCATGTACCTTAAGTTTTGCAAGTATAAATTTCTAGTTTAGTTGATTTTTCAATCTTCTTTATTTGATTTGGTTGGTAGAGAAAAGGCAACCATTTACTTTACAAGGAGAAAAAATATTAACAGTTACCTTTCTGGACTTCAACACATAAATACAAATTTTTTTTTCAAACCAGGAATATTTCAAAGTTTGACAAAATTATTAGATTGATCATGATGTACTTCCATTGTACTGAATTAAATTTCACTTTCACACAGCTTTTTTTTATTAAAATATTGATATTTGAGCCAGGTATGGTGATACACACTTGTAATCCCTACTGCTTGAGAGGCTGACACAGGAGGATCATGAGTTCAAAGCCAGCTTTAGCAACTTAGCAAGGCCCTAAGAAACTCAATGAGATCCTCTCTCTAAATAAAATACAAAAAAGGGGCTGGGAGTGTTGCTCAATGGTTAAGCACCCCTGGGTTCAATCACTGGTACCAGAAAAAAAATCTATTTGAATTTGAATAAACTCTTACTTAAATATAACACTAAAACTATCTTGTAAACCCATATGGGTATTAACTTGAGAGAGGGAATTAGTTTGATATAGAAAGCTTAAGCCAAAATCAATTTTTACATTCGTCTGTAAATATAGAATCACCAGTGGTTCTTAAAGACTGGCTATGTTTCTACGGTTATGATTATAACACAATGAAATGACATAAGATAACAATACAGGGAAAAATAAGTCTCACAGAATGATCTTGGCATGTATTATAGGTTTGGAACTACACAATCCTCTTGTCAACTTTAAATCCTATTTCCAGTTTGATGTGAGGTTGTTACTGTATACCTAAAAGTAGAACATGATGTTGTAGAAAAGAGTGTACATCTAATAGGTTTATTCTAGAACTCTAACTCACTAGAAGAGATGCTCAATCTCTTATTGTCCCTTGTAGAACAGACCCAGTGATTTATGAGAAACTGTTGGTATATTTTATGCTATTCCCTGAAAAATTTTACAGTAGTTATGATAACAGCAGAGTCCTCGTTATTACTACTCATATGTCTAAGCCACATAGACCATTTTGATGTAGCAAGATGGGTAGAGCTTCTCGGCATCTTTGTCCTAGAACTCTTATTTTGAATTGATCATGGAGCTACTACTCTGTATATTTTTAAAGGAAAACATATTTATCAAATAATAAGTCCCTGAACCAAACAGTGATATCATGATACATACAGCACTATTTTTAACCCGAGTAGAGAAATACTCAAGTTCACTTTTCCTTGAAGCTTTCTACAAGTCCCAAGCCATTTTCTTGATTATACCCATAATTTTAAATTCATTTTTTAACCTCCCCAAGCATCATATCCCCAAAATAAAGGAAATATAAAATGTATGCAATTCTATTATATAAAAATTAGACCTCAAAAAAAGGAGGGTAGGGTTCAAGTCTTTCTGCCATTGTTCTTCCTGACATTTATTTGCCAGTGTTAAGAGACCCTAAGGGCTCCTAAGTGGACAGACTTTGTAAAATTTCAAATAGTTCACCAGTGTGAATTCTTTTAAGGAAAGCTACATGGAAAAGGGTTTTAGCCATATTGAATATGAAAGCAGTAAGAAGGGGAGAGTGGCATCCCATCAGATTAGTCAGATATGGCTCCAAGGGTTGGGGAATCTCTTTAAGGAATTCAAGAGTCCAGAGCTGAATTGAAAGTATTCAGATTTAAGTGAATAATAAATCATTTAAGTAGAGAAAAGTGAATCCTGACTTTGCCTATCCCCTGACAATATGATCCAGAAAAATCCGAGTTAAAATGTATGAGAAGGTCTACTGCTTTAGGTTTTTTCTTGACCAATAGAAAGAGTAACTGTGTGTAAGAATAAAGACATGGCACTAACAGTTGTTGAAGGGGATCTTATCAGTGACTGATAGACATTGTAGATAAGTAATCTCATTTCATCCTAACACCAAACTTCACAAGTGAAGTATTATTAACTCATTTTACAATAGAAAATATTAAGACGTTCAAGGATTCACAACCATTAAGTGTCAGGATCAGGATTTTTTTTTTTCTGGTATAAAACCCCTGTTGTGTTTTGTTTCTGTTTTTGTTTTTCTGCTGTGCTTTGCCACTTCCTGTGACCATTGGATTAAACTAAGTTTGGAGTTTGGCAGGGCCAGTGCAATTAACAGGCAAGTGGCCTGAGAAATGTAGCAGGTACAGAAAACCTGTCTATAGGAAAGACATTCAGGTTGTTTCAGCAGCACAAATTTCTTTTTTTGAGACTTTTATGATCCTTTTTATGTTCAAAAAAGAAAAGAAAAAAAGATTTTGGAGTGCTTATCTTCTTATTCATAGATCAGAGGTTAGCTATCTCTAGGGAAGGTAAGAGAAATAAACCATCGTCTATACCCAGGATTCAAGGCATCATCCACCATCATCCAAGCTGAGAGAAATCTTTGCATTTTCTTGCAGTGGGACTTCCTGCCTTAGCAGGACAGAGGTTCCTCCTGCACTCCCAAATAAAGAGTACAAGCTGAAAAAGAGCCCCTCATCATCCCCATAAATGGGCAACATTCTCACCAATAGCAGCTGCATAATTACCATACAGCACAGTTTCAGGGGCTGATTTTAGAACTATTTTAGTGATTTTTAGAACTATGTGGACAGTGTGCAACCTGCAGAGCCAAAATAATTTGCTCTGGAAGAACTCAGGGGCTGAGATTTATGTCTGGATTTGAGACCTAAGCCATTTGACTCACACGGGGAAACAACATTGGATGTTTAACATGCCAAGGCCCAAATGGAAAAAAATGTGCACAAACAGAAGCTACCACAAAGACAGCTTCCAGTGAGTGGTGGTACCTTGTGTCCCTTGCCTTGATCATTCCTGTTCTTCAGAAAGAGCTTCATAATCTTTGTCACTCTCCTAAGAATTCACAGGTCAACAGAAGGTAGACTTTATCTTCTCAAGAAAGAACAGAGGTGAGCACGTCTGTGTGATCACAGCTTTCAACTCACTCCTTCTCAGTCGTTTACAAAGAGCTTCCAACCTGAGGAAAAGGCTCACCAATTCCAAAGCTAAACTGCCACTGGGCTCTGGTCCAACCTCAGTTCCCCCCATTTCAGTATTTATACACCAGAATCCTATTCCTTCCCGCACCCAGGCCCTGATCAGTTCCTATATAAACATGCCATGGCGTCCCACCGATCTCTCCCCTGCCAGAGTTTTCTTCTTCCTGTTTATTTTCCTGCTCTGCACTAGAATTATTTTTCTAAACAGGCATTTTTATTATAGATACTTTTTCAATGCTTAGCCTTTCATTCAAGAACCTTCACAATCTGTTAAATCATGTTAGCCTTGCATCCCACTTCATTTTATTATGCACTTGACCTTGTGGTCACACCTCCACACAGAGGCATGACTGGGCAGAACGTCACCTGAGTGTTGCATCGTTTGAGGACAGATACTGTGTGTTACTTCTTTTTAATTCCTGGTGTGAGCACATCCTTAGGTGTATTGTTGACAACCAAGATATCAAGATTTATTAAACAATTTTTTATTCACCTTCAAACTTATCTCCTTCTCTCTAGTCTTCTTTCTCTATAAGAGTACTATTCCTAAAACTGTTCCCATAACTTTCCTTCTTACAAACCCTTCAGTGAGTTTCATCTCATCACCTGTAGAATAACTATAAAATTTTCTTTCCTGGTAACCTAGGAGGCATGATTTTTCCTTTGGCTATATCCAGTATTTCACATCCATTTAATCATCCCTGCCTCTCCTAATAGCACGCAGTACAAAATATACCTGACTCATTCCCTAAACATTCCAAACCTTTTACTTCTGCATCTCCATAAGCCATTATCACATCTTAGATTACGATTTTGATCCATATCCACCTGTTACAGTCCAAATCTTCCTTCAAAGCTCAGTTCAAATCTTATTTCAACTAAGAAGCTGACCCAGATTTTCCTATGCAGAACTAAACTTCTTTAACCTGTGCTGGCTGTCATTCCCTTCATCTGTATCTTTTTTTTTTTTACTGCATTGAGCAATTTGTGCCTTGAGTTAAAACTAATTACTAATATCCATTTCCTCCACTAGAATGTAAATTACTTGTTTGCATAAACCATACTTTATCTCCAATACCTCAAAGCACCCAATATGGTGCTATAAGTTTCTCAAAAAGTATTTGATTGAATTAAAAGGCAATAACAAACTTATAATATCAAAGCAGAGTTGTTACTGAGAATAATGGTATATGCTTTATTACTTTAATAAATTTGTGAGATTTTCCCAAAGAATGAGGTTAATAATATAGCACCAAATAACAATAACTGATTTACATTTTTTTGGATAGTTTATAAAACCTCAAGTCATAAAAATTTGAACCTGTTTAAATTTGAATGATTCTAGGGGTGATCTATTTTGATTAGTATTACTAATAGCATTGGAAGTGCACAGCAAACTTGCAAGATGATTTTTTGTCATCTTTACTCATTACCCATCATGACTCAGTACCCCACTGTCCAGGTTGAATAAGGCATTGACATGTCTTCCTTAGAGACAGATTTTATACAATATGATGGAAAAGACAGCGATTTATAGATGTGCATGTGCATTTTGAGCAAAACTTGCTCATTCACTTATCCACTTTTATTAAAAAATAACACTAGTAAGGATGAATGAAAATATTCTTCCATTATTCTGTCCATTATTATCACATCAGCTACAACTATTTCTGTAATAAATCTATCTTAACTCCTCTCCAATTTTCTTATAGGAATTGTGTTCCTTTTGCCCACATTCATCTCTCTACCTCGGCCCTGAACTTCCTCAGGATTCTCAGTCAATTACTTTCTAGTCCTTCTGCATCTCTGAATTCTTCTTCTTCTGATTTTTAGCTTAGAAGGTTGTGGTAGGCAGAATTCTAAGAAGATCCCCTAGATTCCACCTTCTAGTATGCATGCCCTACATAACCTCCACCTCCTTGGTGAGTATAATAGAATATAACAGAATAGTATGGAAGGCCGTCCCATCAGATAGAGGAAGATTCTCCTGCTATCTGCTTACATTGAACTTATGGTGTGAGGGGAACACATGGCCATGACCTGAGGGTGATTTCCACAGTTGAAAATGATTCTTCATTGACAGTTAACAAGAAAGCATGAGACTCAATCCTACAAGGAACCAACAACCTAATGCACTTGGGAGAGGATCCTGGGTGCCAAATGGAAACACAGTCTTGCTGAAACTTTCATTTCAGCATGATAAGACCCTGAGTGGAGGATCAGCTATACTGTGTATTGACTTTTGACCTACAGGAACAGATTATAATTGTGGATTGTTTCAAGCTACTGAGTTTATGATGATCTGTTACACAATATAGAAAACATAAGGGTGCATGGAATTACCGTTTTGCCAGGTTAATCAGGTGTCTGCTCTAAATGGGATACTGAATTAGACCCTGAACATACATTATCTCATTTAATATTCACCACAACCCTCTGAAGTTGGTTTTATTACCTCTATTCTATGGAATAGGCAAATACACACTTCTCTTTCACAAATGAGGAAGCTGAGACTAAGAGAATCTAAGTGACACAAAAATTAACTATAGCTAGGAAGTTATTAGATTTAATACTTCCTCCGTGGTGTAGGATTCAGGGTCTGCCCACAAGCAAGGCTGGAACAGGTGAACTGAGAGCACTGCAGCCTATCTGCCTTCCCATCCCAGCGTGAGTCTGAGGTACTGGCCAGTTGCCACTGCTGGACAGTGAGGAAGCGGGTCTGCTGTCTCAACCTGTACAGACAATAGGCAGTAGCCCCTGAATCTGGGGCAGGGCAAGAAACCTACTTCTGTAGACCATGGTCTGATGAAGGAGGAGGTTTTACTCGTGGGGAGAAGCAGGAATACTGACACAGCCCTGTGTCTGAGGATCAGGCTCATAGTATCTGCCTGCCTAAGGCTTTCCAGTACTCAGCAAAAAAAAAAAAACAAAAAACAAAAAAACAGACAAACAACAACAACAAAAAAACGTTGGCGTGGTGGGGAGGGACCCAACCCTGAATCACCTTTGATTTGATATCCAAATACTAGGGACAGAAGAAAACTTCTTTAAATTTCCAAGAGAAAATTAGGCCACCTACAAAGAAAAACAGTCAAATGCACTCCAGAATTTAATCAACAACTAGAATGCTAGAGGACAGTATGAGGCACTATATCAAAGTGTTGAAGATTATTTTGAACTGCTAATTCTATGCCAATAAAACCAACCAAGTCTGAACTGAAAGACTGTCAACAAGACAGTCTCAAATATGGTGAGTGTGCCACTCCTGGCCTGCTAAGCTTTTCATTATAAATGAATGCTACATACATCTCCCAGTTTCAGCTCTGTCCTTTGGAAGGTTTACTTTGTCAATTAACCTCCATGGCCCTTCTGCAGTCAGTATGGGGACTAAGCCCTTCATAAGATCCTTAGCTTTTTATTTTCTTATTTTTATTGATGCATTATAATTATGCATATTAGTGGGATTGGTTATTTCATATTGATACATGCAAACTACATTATGTGCATGTAAGATACTCAGCTTATAAAACTTGTCATAAAAGTTTATGGACATGAGTGTAGCTTTAGATCAGGGTTTCTCATTCTGGGCTACGTATTTTGGGTGCTACATAATTCTTCATTGTAAGGGTCTGTCCTGTGTATTGTATTTAGTGACATCCCAAGCCTTTATCTCAAGAATCCAGGAGCATTCTTCCAGTTGTAACAATGAAAAATGTCTTCTGTCTTTTCCCAATGTCCCCTAGAAGGTAAAAATTGCCCCTCCTTGAAAACCACTGTTCTAGGAATTTAATAGCCTTTGCCATGAGGTTTGTGTCCTTTGGCAATAAAATTCCTTTAAAGAAAATGCAACCTATTGATCTATTTGTTATCAGTCATTTTCTGACGCCATTAACTACACCCAAAGTTTATTCCTAGACATAATTTTCAAACTCCATCTCTTGGCTACACTGAGGCCATCAAACTTGAGTGGAAAAGCAACACCTGAATCTTAACAAGACATAACGGAGCAAAGAATCTTTCACTCTTATTCCCTGCAGTTTGTATACTAGGAAACAAAATTGACTTTTCCATTCCTTCATGACATTCAATTTCTGGATTCCATTTCCTTTCATTTCTGATTGCAAACCAGCCGCTTCTTACCTAAGCTTATCCCATTCCTGTGACACCTTAGCTGATGGGGGCCAACATGTGTTTTCCCAAACATTGCCTGAAAGCTTTAGGCTCAGTTGGCATATGATCTCCTTCAAAATGGCCCTAAATAACAGCTTACTATAAGTGCTACCACTGTGTTGCAGGTCTGCAAAGGGTTTCAGCCTTCAGTCTGACCTCCTGCAATCTTCCACCCAACCACTAGGCCTCTCCTTCTAGGTTTTGCATTTCTTCAGAAGCGTATGTCAGGGTAGATTAAGGGCTCTAACAAATAGTTCCAAATCCTAATGCCTCACATAATATATGCTTATTTCCTGCCATAAATGTGTGCTTATTATTCAGGGTTTATAGGATGTCTTTTCCACGCCATCATTCAGGCACCCAGGACCGCCCCCTCCCCCCCATCTTGTGGCTTTCTTCTCTCTCAGATCTTTAGTGTCTTCTTCATTTGGTTAGTGGAAAGAGAAAGAGGGACGATAACACATGGGAGAGGTTAGAACACCTAGCCTAGAAGTTCACTCTACTTCTCTCAGGCCTATTAGCCATGCCTCTGTCAGCATATCCGGCTAACTACAAGGAGCCTGGAGATGTATTTTTTATGTGCCAAAGAGGAGAATGTGAATGCTGGCAAGCACTAACAGTTTCTGACTCTAACTCCAAAGTAAAATAGGAATTCAGAGGGCTCCACAAGGAATTCATTTAAAAAGAATTAAATGACTTCCATATTCACAAATAATTTGATTGGGAATCAGAAATTTTGACTAACATAGGTCAGAAAACACATATTTCTTCCTTCCACAAGAAAAAAATAATGTAATAATAACAAAGAAACAAAATGACTTAGGAAAATTAGTTAACAATGAAACTAGCAAACTCAGTGGGAAATAGAATCCTACAAATTGGTTGTGTTCTAAAAGTAAAGCAAATTATAATCCTTGTGATTATAAGGAATTAATAAGGTTTACAAAAAAGAAAAACTTCAACTTGCGCTTTGAATGATTTTTAATAACTAAAAATTTAAAAAATATCTCTAGAAACAGATTCTCTGTATAGTGCTTAATCCCACAAGTGCCTAATAACTACTGGTATCTGATTTCTAGGCCTTTGTACAATGCTTCATGCTTTTCATGATGTGTTCTGTAT
>NW_025999942.1:5189802-5212747 GCF_001458135.2 Marmota marmota marmota | reverse complement strand
GGTGGGAATCATGTAACCATAACAAAGAAATAAAATGCATAGAAAAATTAGTTAACAATGAAACTAGCAAACTCAGGGGGAAATAGAATCCTACAAATTGGTCATGTTCTAAAAATGAAGCAAATTCTCATCTGCATGATTTTAAGGAGTTAATGGGGTTTACGAAAAAAGAAAAACTTCAACTTGAAGCCTGAAACATGTTTTTCGTATGGATCATTTTAGACACAGGGAAATATTAATAAGACCTAAATCTTTCCACTTAGTGAATAATGCTTACATAATAATAATGTGCCGATAAAATTTACTTCTTTTATACCTTTATTTTACTTATTTATTTTTATGTGATGCTGAGGATCTAACCCAGGGCCTTGCACATGCAAGGCGAGTGCTCTATTGCTGAGCCACAACCCCAACCCCAGCCACAGCCACACCAATGTTTATAGCAGCACAATTCACAATAGCTAAACTGTGGAACCAACCTAGATGCCCTTTAATAGATGAATGGATAAAAAAAATGTGGCATCTATATACAATGGAATATTACTCAGCAATAAAAGAGAATAAAATCATGGCATTTACAGGTAAATGGATGGCGTTAGAGAAGATAATGCTAAGTAAAGTTAGCCAATCCCAAAAAACCAAAGGCTGAATGTTTTCTTTGATATAAGGAGGCTAATTCATAGTGTGATAGGGAGAGGGAGCATGGGAGAAATGGACGAACTCTAGATAGGGCAGAGGGGTGAGAGGGAAAGGGAGGGGGCATGGGATAATTAATGATGGTGGAATATAATGATCATTACTCTTCAAAGTACATGTATAAAGACATGAATTGGTGTGAATATACTGTGTATACAACCAGAGATATGAAAAATTGTGCTCTATATGTATAATAAGAATTGTAATGCACTCTGCTGTCATATATAAATTTTAAAAATGACTTCTTTTGAAAATGTTTAGACTTGATCTATAGAAAAAATAAAGATTTAACTGTGGTTATATAATAGAATCTATAGGTTTTTTTATTTTGACAATGTGAAAGGATGATCTACATCTTTGTAGAGAAAATCTCCATGAAAAAAAATGTCCCAAAATGTTCAAGATGAAAACTATCTGGTATTTGGGCACAGGAGAAATTACTTTATATATAACCAGAGGTATGAAAAAATGTGCTCTATATGTCTAATATGAATTATAATGCATTCCGCTGTCATATATAAAAAAATAAGACTGAATAACAAACCATTGGTATTTTCTCAAAATACTGTCACTCTCAATAGGTGTTGTGCTACTGTGAATATTATTATGTCCAGAAAAGTTCCCCAAATACATTTCCCTTCAGTGTCTTGTTTATCAATAATTATCTGCTATTACCTGAATTTAGCAAATCCAGGGCTATTGTGAAAAGTAAGCCATTTTCCCACCAATTACATCTTTGTGTGAAAATGGAGCTAGTTACCGGGAGATAGTAATAGCATTGGATTAGAAGTACTTTTGTAAAAGCGTCACTCTGTAGGGCTCCTTCTATGGTTCAGATAATGTATCCTAGTTATTTGGGGTCTGAGGCTTATCAAAAGAGACAGAATTAATCATGCTGGGTTGTATGATATGTTTTGGAGAATGGACCTGACTCCTCTAAAATGAAAAAGGCAAAATAATTTTCTATGGGCTTTTGAATCCTAAGGTTACCCTCCTGTTCCCTCTATCGTCCATCTCCAGATTAAAGCTTGGAATGATCACCAGAATTTAAAGTGAGGGGGGTGAGGGGAGGCAGCTTGCACCTGGAAACCATTTTCTTGATTTGTGCTGGCTGCAGTCCTGGAGATAGAACAGCAAGAATGTATCTCTGGGATTTCTTTGAAATCCAGGCAGGATGATTTGTCTGAAGGGAAGGAGGGATGGAGGGATGGAGGGACCCAGGGTGGAGTAAAGCTCATTCCTGGTGGCCACATTGTTGTTCTGCAATGGAGGAGCTTGACCTGGCTTGGGCTGAGGTTGAAAGGAAATCAACAAGGCAGCCTCAAGTATGCAGGAATTTGTTGCCCTGAACTTGCCAATTTTTCAAACATAACGGGGTATTGTATCCGCTGTAGGGGGTTGCCAACATCAAGCTCACACAGCTCAGTGCTGAAGATCTTTCCAATAGCTGTGCAAATTACAATGTGTTTTCATCTGCTTTAGCACGTTCAAAGGATGACAAATAATTATCTCTTTGCTTACATTACCTGGAAATGCACAGTAATAAATTCGCTTGGAAGCTCCCTTTGTTGTGTCATTGTGCATTCACATCTTTGAAAGTTTTTTTTTCTTTCTTCCCTGCTTGTATAACTAGTGAGCTCCAGATGTAAAATATACTGTGCCCAATAAGGATGACAAAAAAAAAAGTGACAGGATGAAACTAATATTCTTAATTTACATAAACTTTTCTCATATACTTTCATGCAATACCAAACAATAAGAAGTTTTCACCTCTTTGTTCCTATCCTTGTGCAGGACAAAGTTGCACTTTTTTTTTTTTTTTTTTTTGGTACAGGAGATTGAACTCAGGAGCAGTTAACCACTGAGTTACATCCCCAGACCCTTTTCACATTTTATTTAGAGATAGGGTCTTGCTGAATTGCTTAGGGCCTAAGTTGCTGAGGTTGCCTTTGAACTCACAATCCTCCTGCTTCAGCCTCCTGAGCCACTGGGATTACAGGTGTGCATCATCTCATCCGGCTGCACAATTAATCAACCATAGTAAGATTAACAATAAGATAGTAATAATCCATAGTGAGGTTAATAATAATAAGTAAGGTACTAATCATAGTACGATTAATAACAGTTTTAGGCATGCCTACTATATGCCAGGCACTTTATACATATTATTTCCAAGTGTCAAAATAACACCACTCGGCCAATTACTAATATTTATAATTTAACAATGAGAAAAGTAATGCTGGAACAGGCCAATTGACTTCCCCGAGGCAGTAAGTATTGGCTCCTAGTTTTGTAGCTTGGTCACTGAGACAGCAGAGTTCCTCCTCTTAGAGCAGGTCTATTTATTCTGCATCATTTTTTGAATCAATCTTCTTCTCACTGATGGAGCAATTTTGGTCCTAAATGTTACAACAGTAATATTATTATTAATGTTCTCATACAAGAGAGGCCAGTCATATGCTCTGATGTTTGGATATAAAAGACTTGAGTTTGATTTTTTACTCTACCACCTATGACTCTTTGATCTCAAACCAGTCTCTTGATTTATATGACTTCAAATATTTCTATTTGGGAAATGGATATAATAAACATGCCTGTGCTGTAGGGTCATAGTTCAAATTGAAACACGGCAAGAAAAATTCAATTACTTTACTAACATTAATTAGCACCTTTGTAAACTAAGATAGGACATTATACTCAAAGAAGTAAACCTAACAGTAAATGTAAGTCAAATCTCTTGGATCTCTTCCCACATATGTCAATAGGTATACATCATCACATACCTTTATTCTCTCTTCTCTCAAATATCAATAATTCAATATTTGCTAATTAACAAAACTTAATATTTATTACCCAAGAGAGTTGTCTGCATAACAAGGTAACCATTATTCACCATTTATATTCTCCCTCCTTCCTCTCATAATTTGCCTTCACCACCCCCAGAAGCCCCAGACCCCCATTTATTTCTAGTTTCATATTTTTGTGGGACTCCATTGCATATGTATAAAATTGAAGCTTTTTCTTCCTGTCAAGCTATCATATATCAATTCAATCTGGAGACCAGCCAAAGAACCTAAAAGGTTAAAAGGAAGCACATTTTTCTCCCCTACACCATTCATTCATTCAAGAATTCATTGAGTAACCACCACGTGCTAAACCTAATGCTAGCCACTGGAATACAGGCTTATGTCCCCATTTCTCTCCCCAAGAAGTTCACCTTCTGGTGTGTAACAAAGGAAAGCAACCATTTATATGGCAAGGTCAGGTATGCTGTGATGGGGTCTGCACAGTGCACTGGGTCAGTACTTAACACTGGCCGGTTTTGAAAAGCTGATACTGAAAATGAGATTTGATGGATGAGTGGAAGTAAATCAGGCAAAAGAAGGTGAAGGAGAAGCAGAGGGCAGAGCAGAGGGAGAGCGCAGTGTGTGCAAAGGGGCAGCTCCATTAAAATGCAGAACACTCTCCATTAACTGCAAGTTGTTCAGGCTGGTACAAGCAACAGAGAGCAAAAGCAAGTGGCAGGAATCCTGAAGAGGTAAGCTCAAGGACCATGGCATCCAAAGCATTACACACAAATTCAGATGTTGGTGAAAGTCCACAGGGAATGCCATTATCCTCAAGTGAGTATGCACGTAGAGAGGACTGGGAGAGGGAATTCTTGGGCAGTACCAAGTATTCTGATCAGGGAGGCCTTGTATGGTGACTTGAACTGTAGTCTGTCCATTGACTATGCCTTCAGCTGAAGAGCCATTAAATGCCTGCACCTTTCTCTAACAAGACCTGCAGAGTTGGTGAAAGGAAATAAACAGTACAAAATATTGGACATAATGGCTTTCACACATACTGTTAAAGTGTGAGAGTACATTTTTTTTACTGAGCAGACAATATTGTGGATTAGGCTAGCTAGCAGGAAGACATTTGCTAAAAAGTTTTTGCAATTTTTATGTTGACTGATGTGACTTTGGTTTACCTAAATTGTGAAATAAATACTCTAAAAGATGAGCAAGAGAGAGGAGTGGCAAGAAATTGCCTTTCTCAAAATATTTATATTCTATTGTACCTGTCTAGTTGAAACATTTGATTCCTCGAGGCTTGGATATAGAATACTTCTGCTTGCAGGTATGGAAGGACTTGCTTTACTCAGAGTAAATATTCATTGGGAAAATCTGTCCTTCTTCTGAAACTGAACCTGAAAGAGATATTCTAGTGTCATTCAATGTCAGTGTCATAGTCTGCAGTCTATGAGCAATGCAGATGGACATTTCTCCCTCGTGTGGTCTTGTAATCCAGATCTCATAGAACCGCTGATGGAAAATGCAATTACAAAGAGGATGGGGGTTTCTAAAAGTAAAACTGCAAAGGGCTGTTTTCATAAACATCATCTTGAGGCTTTGGGAACACAAGGTGGCATTAATTTGGTACCTAATAGACAAGTAAGCTGACATTTAGAGTGTCTACCATATGCCATGCACTCTTCCAAGCATATTTTAAATTACTAAATCCTCACAACAACCTCACGATCTAGGTATTGCTTTTATTCACTTTTAAAGTAAGTCGCACATAAATTAGGAGACTTTCCCAAGGTTACACAGCCAGTAAGTAGAAAAGCTGCTATTGGAAACCAGTCACTCAGTCTTCAAAGTTCATGCTGTTAACCATAATGTAGCCTAAAGGTGGTAAGACAGGAGTTCTTGAATGAGACACCCTGCAAAGGCCTCAGGAAATTGTCACCATTACGACATTTACAGTTTTACGCCCCATGTGAGATTTGGCAGAACAAGGGGCTGTGTACTAAAAACCTGAGAGTATGTGACTTCGGTAGCCATCAACTTGGATCAGCGGCAGCAACCCTGCAGTGGGAGGCTGAGGGGAAATACAAGTATGCAGAAGATTGCTCACAAATGACCGCAATAAAGATAGAATGAGGAGAGAAGAAAAATCATGCAAACCATATAGTATGGTGGTATTCACTCTCAGTGATATTCAGGTGAAGCCCACCTGAGACTTCCCCTACTGCACTTGAGAGATGGGAGAGAGCCAGGTATTGTGACACATGCTTGTAATCCCAGTAGCTCAGGAGGCTGAGGCAGGAGGATCACAAGTTCAAAGCCAGCCTCAGCAACTTAGTGAGGCCCTAAGTAACTTTGTGAGACCCTGTCTCTAAATAAAATATAAGAAGGGGCTGGGAATGTGACTCAGTGGTTAAATGCCCCTGGGTTCAATCCTTGGTACAAAGAAAACAAGAACAAAAAACAAACAAAAAAAGAAAGAAACAAAGGAAAAGAGAGAGAGAGAGAGAGAGAGAGAGAGAGAGAGAGAGAGATGTAGAGCAAGAGGAGTAGGCCTCTCCCCACAGAGAAGGGCCAAGATTTGGGGGAACATTATGCAGGAAAGTGATATGACCTAATTTTTGGCCTGGCTTAACAAACAGAGTACATTTGTAATTACCATCCGCAATTATTAGTAGAGTTAAAAAGTCCCAAAGGTAGGGAATTTCAGTATCAAACAGGAGGAAGTGCGGGTAGCATTCCGAGACGATCCAACCTTGTCTTGCCAGTGGAACTAGCATAAGTTCTGATTTTAAGAAACTTAATTAATTCCACTCTTTTCCAACTTGGACCAAAGCTGGAGCAAGTCTTAAACTTCATTCTATCCCAGTTTCCTTGTTGAGAAATAAGAATCCAGCAGTCATTCTCCAACTTGTAAGGATTAATGTTAAGGCGAGAGCTACAGGAATAGCAGAACAATAACATCCTAGATAATGACTTAAACCTCCATATGAAAATTTATTTTTATTCATGGATGTAGCATATCATCCTTCAAGCATTATTTTGCAATTCTAGTGTGACTAAGAGGGCCATATGCCAAACTAACATTTTCATCATAAGTAGCAATTTAAATAGTGTATATAAATGAGGGTGATTCTATTTCAACTAAATAGAATATATTGGTGCATGTGCTATAAAGCTGGCCCAATAAAGAAAACCAAGCCTGGCATATTACTCCAAAATAATAGTAGAATTTAAAAACAGAACTCTCATCTTTCCAAATAAAAATAATCTGAACATATCCTAATTGATGTTTTGCATAAAACATTAAATATTGTGGAGAAAAGAAAAGATGACACATGGCATCTGTGAAATCATAAATTTACAAAACCATTTTCCTAAGAGAAGAAGAATAAATAACTGGAAAAAGAACTAAGAATTCTGTTCATTCAGGCTTCTAAGACAGCTCTCCTATAAAGCTCTACTTACCCATGTTTCTGGTGTCAGAGACTTTATATCTTGTACCAATCAGACTGAAGAAGTATTCTAATAGCTCATTCTTACATTTGTCTACATGTTTTAGAACTCTGTAGCTGGTTATCACTGACTTCCTATATGCAGTGATCAAACTATTGCAATCATAGCCAAACCTTTTTTTTTTTTTTTAAAGAAAGTTATTATTATTCTCATCATAAAACTTAGGTCTATCTTGCATTGTAACTTGCTACACAGAGATGTAAAATACATCTCAATGAGTCAATGGAAGCACCATAAATACTCTATTATGGGATATTAATGAAAGGGAATGACAAGGTCCTCATTGCTCTAGCTTAGCAAAGGGTATATAAAAGAGTAATAAATCAGAGGCTCCTCACAGCAGATTTGTGGTATTTAATGTACAAAATGTGGCCTGTGTCAGATATATAGCTGCAATGTTCCTAATCTATCAGTAAACTGATATACATCACAACAGCTACAACGACAAAACCCAATCTATTGATATCAGCCTCTGTCTTCTTGCCTTTATGTTTCCCTGACTCCTCTAGGTACAAGACAATCATTGAAACTTTACAAAGCCACATCTGTTGACTAAGCAATGTCTCTCATGGTGCACCATTAGAGAGTTCACTGTAAGTGATCTTAACAGGTTCCTGGTGAAAGTAGGAAAGTATGCTATAGGAAAAAAAAAAAAAAAAGACATGCAAAGTATGCAAAATAATGGCTTCTGTGGCCATTTGCCAGAAACAGTCTGCTGTTTTAAGAACAGTCTTCACTTAGGTAACCAGTTCGATGGTGGCTACAGAGGGCTGAGCCTGTGGATCAATAGATGCATGTTTAGAGCGATGTTGGTTCCCTCTGGACCCTTATAAAGTATTTATTTCATATTCATCTTCCATCTTGTGCAAATTACAGCCAAAACAGTCTTTCATGGCCTGGCATTTCATGGGAAACAGGGTCTCTTTGGGAACCTAAAGAATAAGACTCAGTGGGGATTTTTAGCCTCTGGCTGCTTTATAAAATAAACACTTCAATAAATCCATTTACATAATGAAATTGTATCATCCATAAGAGATTTAGGAAATTGTGTCAAATGAAAGTAAACTACAGTTTGAGAGTGTGTTTCAGGAGATAGACAAGGGAATCCTTTTAAACCACATATTTTATATTTTGTTTTATTTCTCTGGGAGGGGTCTCTTCCCTCAATTCTAGAATGGGGAATGATCCTTGGAAACAACAGCTGTTTGCTCTTGCCATGTGCACCAATGATCATGATTTTGCTGAGGCAGCTTTTAAAATTCTTGGTGCCTTTCTCATTTTTTTTAACCTTGTAGTTCATGTATTTGGTTAATAAGTATAGACTGTTGGCATCTTGGAAACACCCATGAGAACAAAACAAAGAGGCATCAAGGAATCATCCCAAACTTCTCTTACAACTGAACTGCTTTACTTACTTAAGATTCATTTTTCAGAGGCTCCAATTTCCTGCCAGGGAAAAGAAGCCCTCTGCACCTGTAAACTGCATTATGCACTTGCTTGCCCTTGTACTAGATCCAGAACCTTTCAGATACTACATTCAGTTCATTCCTTTGTAGAGACTGCCAAATGAAATTTTTCAACAGAAGAGAAAGGCAGTCAGAAATTTGCATTGTGGGATTTCTGCAAACTATAATATAAAGTCTTCGGGATTTCTTGGGTCATTGTCTTAGGTTTTGTTCTTGTTTTTGGTTTTGTTTGTTTGTTTGTTTGCTTTGTTTTAATATGGTCCCTTGATAAATAGAAAATGTCTGGTCATGTTGGAAAACCCAGATTAAAGTTTAAAAAAAGAGAGTTTTAAATTTTAATGAATAACACAATGAATGCTCTAATATCCAATAAACATTTTAATTAATTGCTTTTTACTATCTTTCTCTGAGAAACTCTGTTTTTGTGTTTTTTTTTCAGATTCCTGAGTGGTTTTGGATCATGTTTCCCCAATGTCATAGCTGTCACCATCAAACATTCATTGAGCATTACTATGTACAGGGCACCACAATCACTTGAGTTTTACAACTAATCAAAGACCATTTTATAGAATTAAATAAACATTTCTAATTTGTATATCTATCTACTCTCCTTTCTTCCAACTGGAGCCACCTGCTTTTGGCTCTTTAAAGATCTAAGGGAGTCTTTAATCCCTGCTTTTGGGGAAAGGGGATGATTATGGAAAATTGGCTCTTAAAAAAAATCAGTGATGCCACTTACTAACTGCATCTGATTCTACAGCTAGCAATTGTAGTGGGTCACTAGTGGAGGGAATTTGGGGACGGTGTCAAATACGAAGAACTGAGGAAGAAAATACAGTTTTTTCTGATCTTTTCAAAAAACCTAGGATTGCACTGCATCAAAGATACCCCTTTCATTACTCTGAGCTCCCAATACACATGTTGTTATAGGTCTTTCAGTTTGGAACTGTTGTCATGACTATACAGTCAAGATCAACTTGGCTATGCCATCATTAGAAAGTCTTAGTGAATCTGTTGCAGGAATTTGTTGGAGGTCAGGTCATATTCCAAGAAAGCTGTCCAAGTAGCAATTCAGTGATGGGGCTATGCTTTTGTTTTTGTTTTGTTTTGTTGTTTTGTTGGTACAGGGGCATTTAACCCAAGGGCACTTAACCACTGAGCCACATCCTGAGTGACAAGGTCTCTGTAGTTTGCGTATAGCCTCACTTAGTTGCTGAGGCTGACTTTAAACCTGCAATCCCCCTGCCTCAGCCTCCTGAGCCACTAGGATTATAGGCATGCACTACCATGCCCAGCAATCTGGGCTATTTTGATCTACGAAACTGCCATGTTACTGTGTGATTTCTAGATCACAGCAGCAAGGGAAAAGATAGGTGAGATGTCACCCCGCCCCATTCTTAATTACCTTATCAGAAAAGTTGCTGCAGTCTGGCTGGGCACAAACGACGGATATTAAAATTCTCTCTCTCTATCTCTATCTCAGGGGCGAACAACTTCAAACCTTGAGCCAACCATTTTCCCCAGTTTGCCTGAGAAAGTTCTAGGGACAAGCAGCTAGAAACAAAAACAAAACAAATCAAAACAAGAACACATTGTTTTTTGAAATGGTCACCCATTCTCTCATTCTTCCTCAGGGGCAAGCAATTTCACTTACCCCCAAGCTTCAGGCATTCCCTGTACGGGCCACCAAATGCCGCAATCTGACTGGGCACAAATAACCAAGCCGCCACAAAGCACTTGTAGGTTAAAACAGCAACTCTTTATTCCCGAACTCTCACCCGCACTCCACACATGCTCCCCCGGAACACCGCGAGAACTCCAAAGTAGCGGGCGCCCGAGGCGGACAGCAGGGGTCTATATACAATTGAATACACAACCTGTTTCAATTCAGCATCATCTTAATGGCTCCCCTTTCAACCATTACTTCTGGCAAAATGCCAGGGGCCATTCCAACTCCGCTGTGGCTCTCAACAGAAGTGATAATGATCTTACAATCCATTGGCCAGAATTAGTCATGTGGCCCAACTGCAAATGGTATATGAATTTGGGGGGAGCAGGAATATTATTGCATGAATGGTAAATGGCCTGCCACAATGACTCAAATGTAGGCAACTGGTGTGTCATAAGGCTGAGAGGTAGGCATTAGAACCGACCTCATTCAAGAGATAATAAAAATTGAAGCACAGAAAAGTAAATAAATATTCCAAAGGCACAAAGTGTTTTAGTTAAAAGTTGAACCCAGGCAATCTGGCTTTGTTGCCCAAATTCCTAACCATCACAGTGAGCCATTTGTGATTGTCACTCTTAGTTCTTATGGCATGTGGCAAATCATTTGATTTTTCAGAACTTCCCCATTTTTGAATTATCCATGCATTCCATAATGATGTTTTGATCAGTGATGGACCACATATACAGCAGTGGTCCAATAAGATTATAATAGAGATAAAAATTCCTATTGCCTACTAATTTTTCCCTGTGCTTTTGTTTTGTTTTTAGATATGTTTAAATATACAAATACAATTTCTATATTTGAGTTTTTTTTACAGTTGCCTATAATATTCAGTGCATTTATATGGTGTATACATTCATAGCCTAGGAGCAACAGGCTATATATACTACAGAGCCTCGGTATGTAGTGGGCTACACCATCTGGGTTGTGCAAACACACTCTATGATGTTCACACAATGAAATCACCCAAGGACACATTTCTCAAAACATACCCTGAAGTTAAACAGCATATGACTGTGTACCATGCAGGCAGAATTGTCACTGTTGTCACAGCACCACTAGCCACGGATATACATTTTTTAACACTATCTTCCTCATGATGTGTTGATGATGAAGAAGATAAGGAGGGGGAAAAAAACGATGGTGCCAACTAACATTTATGAAGGGCTTAATGTTATGCTCTGTACTAAGCACATAAGTTAGCCCTTTAATCCTCATTATAACATTATGATCAAGGTTATATCTCTATGAGGAAGAAAATGGTGTTCAGAGAGTTTAGGTAATTTTATCAAAACCTGAAGAGGTAGAATTTAAACCCTGTGCTTATTTCTACTGCATTTTTTCTGTCCCCTATCAAATGAGCTATTAAATGTAGACATATTTTTAAAATAAAATACTGTGTTAATTCAAATTATTAGTACTCACTAACCCTTTAGAAATGTACGGTAGAAGTCCTGTTTTCTTTTTATTACTCTAATATTTCCTCCTGTTATCACATAGTGTATTCCCTTAAACACTCATCTGTTTGATAAATAAACAGCAGAAGTGGAAGTTTTTTGAAAATCGTGACAGGATTTCTGGCTTAGTCTACACCTCCCCCAGCATGAGACATAGTTGTTGGAGTTTAATAAATGCTACTTCTGAGTGGAAGCATAAGGTTTTGGCAATGGGATCATGTCATGAGATGCAGTGTGAGGTGTGAGTCTTCACTTCTCTTTTGTCTTAATCTGTTTGTAAAGCCAGATGGTGTTTTATTCATCATTATTTTATTCTATAAAAAAATCTAATTAGCATGCATTAGTACTGTATCTTAAAAAATCTAGTCTTTATAAAGCCCTATATTGTTTTCTACTAACTATGTGCCGTATACATCCTTAAAGAATACAAGTTGCATTATCATTTTTATTTCCCTCTTTTATAACATTAATAGAGTTTATTAAATGTTAAGGGGCTTGTCTTTCAACAAGTTATAGCTGGTTATATGGTTCACATTGGAAGAAACAGGAAGAGTGACAAGAAATATATTACAAGGGCCGTGCTTGTGATCAACAAGGGTGTCCAGGAGGGTTGGATATTAACATATTAATTGAGATATTAATCTATGGGCCAGCCAATTTTTTCCTTTGTTGTTAGTTCTGAAACTTCAGAAATGAAGTACCTACTCTTTCATAGTGGTTTCTGGATCCATGGATCCAACAAATAAATATTTGTTGAATTCACCAAGTTCTTACAAGAAGAGAGTTCTGGGCAGTTCAATTACATTAATGAAAAGAAACAGCACTCTTTCTCTACTCAAGGTAACTTCCTCTTAGTAGTCCAGTTTTTCCTGCCCCTATTGTGCCAAGTCTAATATGAACCCAACTTCACACCTGTGTAAACTCAAACAGTTCCAACTATTTGGATCAACTTCCTTGAATTTCATAGTTTAGGTTCTGAGTCCTTTCCACTATGCTCTGGGTCTACACAAGAAAAACACCCTTTCCTTTCCCCCCATTGTTAGGAATCCTGTTGCACCTATTCTCTCCTCTACAGAGGAAGTAGCTCCTCTACTTTGTGCTCCTCCTTTCTCCTCTCCAAGGTCTGCCTTGTCTTTGGGAATATAAAATATTGTTTTGCAAACAGGTAACTGAATCTCCTGCCTTAAACTTAGGCAAGTGTCTTCTTTGAGTCTTAGTTTCTGATTTCTTTTTCACAAAATTGATAAGCTAATCGAAAAAACGAGACTTCTGAGGGAAAGATTCAAGAGAAGTTACTAGAGTGTGAAGACAGGTGGATGCGAAAAATACTATTTTTGCAAATTCTAGATTCTGAAATGATGATAAAGTCATACTGATGAAAATAAGAGTGTACTGTTATTCAAACATCTGAATCATTCCATCCTAGTGTAAACTCTGCAAAGTTAGTCAGTTGCCTTATTTTTAATTCTGTCTTTTCTTCATTTATGCCAGGGGAGATTTTGCATTTGGGGGATCTTTTATCATGTGATTCATACTCTTCGCATTTATTTATGGAAATGGAAAATTCTCTTGCATCACACTGTGATAAAAACAGACTGGCATTTTCATTAACTTTTATAAGTTCAACTAACGATCATAAGAGGATATTTTTCTTATATTTAATACATGTTGAACTTTACTTGGCAAAATTAGCGAGTTCATGATTCTGAAGATCTATTTTCCTTACTTCTAGAATAAAAATAATTCAACTTTTCAGATCATTTTATTTTTGATTAAACTACAACTTGTCTAAGATTTTTCTTTCCCTTCCTCACAGCCTTCTTGTCTCCCAGACTCCTTGCCTGGTGCTGTATTTGTGGGCAAGAAATGACTCTCCTTTACCATCCTTTCTGAAACTGCTCTGGGAGATTCTGAGCACACTTCATTTTAATCACTCATCAAATCATTCTCTCAGATTGTATGTTGACCTCCTACCTTCCAGGTTCTGCCTTAGGTATTGAGAACAAAATGGTAACTCCCCTCTTGGAACTTAGAAAAGAGAGACAGACTATAAACATAAAGGGAAATGTAAAGTATGAAAAATATAGAGATACCATGAATTATGGGGAAATTAAAGTGGGTTAATAGATCAGGAATATGCATATATGTATGTATGCATATATGTACAAAAACACACATATGGAAGGGTCAGGGGTCAAGTAGACAAATGAAGAGCTATTGCAATAATCCTACACCACATTCTCTAACTCATATTAAAATGAAAAGATTCAAAGGAGGACATAGTCACTTTATTTTGTTTGTATATGTAAAGTGTGATAATATCTAAATTTCTAGTTTTTCCTTGAAGTTCATAACCACATAAACTTTAAAAAAACATCTATCTTTCTAGCTACTTAAAGCACTGTGTCTTCATGGATACATTTAGGAAACTGGAAGAATGGAAGATTAAACTAAAAAACAAATCCAATGTTACATGTCCTTATGTTTGTCTGTGTGCCTGTTTACCTATCTATCCATCACCTGCCCATCCTTCACTCATCCATCTATTCATTCATGCATCCACCTGACCTAGGAGATCCATGGCAAAAACTGAGCTCAGAGGCCAATAAAAGTAGAAGAGACATTGTCTGAATGTTACCAGGACAAGATCCTTAACTATTTAATAAATTATTCCATTACTTTATTTATTTATTTTTTTATTTAGAGTTACTATGTACCATGTACTGGTCTAGAATTTGAAGGTTGATAGGCTTCTAGTCCTCATAGAGCTTATGTTCTACACTTACAAATAGATAATATAGCTTTCCACTGCAAGAGCTCACTCAGGGTTGGCTCAAGAAGGACTCTAAGCTGGTAAGTGCTCAGAATTCAAATCTGTTTGAAGATATGGTTTGAAGATTTTTAAAAATTTTAAGAATAAAGTTAATTGAAACCAATATACACCATCATTTTTGCATAAAATCAATATAATCAATGGGATATTTTACATTCATTTTTCATACCAAGTCTTCATAATCTGATGTATATTTTACACTCACAATATATCTCAGCATGGATTATACTTACAACTCAATAGACACTTGGGTTATTGGCCACCTATTGAACACAACTGTAGAAAATATAAAGTATAGAAAACAGCATGTGATTGATATTTAAGGGGACCCATTCATATACATTACTGGACAGAATGCAAAAGGTGCTCACTCCCTACCTCACTCATTTGTCCCAGCCTTACTCATTATTTAGTAATGATCTCATCCTTCCTGGTAGCTAAATTCATCAGTCCTCCCCTTTTCCATATTACAACCTTACCTTAATATATAAGCAATGTTCTCCTATGACAGCCTTGACACTTGTGTTTGCTCAGGCTACCTTATGTGTAGGCTATCATTGAACTGATCTTGTTTCTACTCCATCTTCTAGGAATTCTGAAACTCACACACAACGAACTATGACGGAGAGTAGGTCATAAACAATGAAGAAAGGGTAAGAAATTTATATCATTTTTGTGTTTCCATCCTATGTTCTCTCTGACGGCCTTAAGATGAGTTTTCTCTCTTTTGCCTACAAAAAGGAGAAACAAAGACTCAAAAAAAACCACTTTTCTATATTTAAGATGGAAGATTCAGATACACCCTTATAAAATAATATTTCGTAAGGCATAATCTGGGGCCAGAGCAAGGGGAAGGAGAACTAGAGGAGTTACTCATTGGAGAAAAAGGAATAGATACAACAGGATTCTTAAAACTGTGAGACAGTAGTAGGATTTTTATTACATTAATTTGTGAGCAAAGTGGAAAAGACACAGGAAACAACTGTTCGTATTTGTGATGCCAAACCCTGTTGTGTCATTTCCTGTGATCCAACATTGCCCAGCAGTTCTGGACATTTGGGAGACCCTGGGAATGAAGAATTTGGAAATTTAAATGGAAATAAAGAGAAAACTTCACTTCTGAGCAAGGTAGAACAGAAGAGGGTATTCGGGAATGCATATGAACTCACATAACAGTGTGTGCCTCATCACTGTTGCACAGATAGTAGATAGCAATCTGGACAGGTAAACTTTAAGTTCTTCTATCAGAGAAGTCCAAGTGAATTTCAGGGATGTGGAGATGGAAATGCTCTTGTATTGGGGGAATTTTATTGCCTAGAAAAGCAGCAAGACAGAGATGCACACATGAGGCTAGTAAATGAATCAAACGTGGTGTACCAGTTAATAGCAGTCCCGAGTTAACATCTTCTCTTCAAATATTTTAGCTTTTATAGTTTAGTCAGCAAGAAGTAAGGAGTTAAGCAATCCCAACAATGGCTTGTCTATCAAGCCCAGGATTCTCTCCATTCTCCACACCCCTCCACCTGTGCATCATCTTCCCGTTGACCTTGGTACTGCAGCTGAATTGCTTCAGGGTCTCAAAGTGGTTGTTTAAACTCCTGCTCAAACATGATCCGAAAGTGGAAGAATAGTGATCTGGGCAATGGTTTGTTTCTGTGAGCCTCTGTCAGCTAATCATGGAGGGAAATATTTCTGAGAAGGTTTTAGGAGATTTGTTTTACCTTATTAGCCAGAATTCAGTTGCATACCGTTTTCTAACTTAAAGAAAAACTGAAGATGTGCAGGTGTTCAAGGACAGATGGTTTTGAAATGATTTGGGGGCAACGTAAAGCAACATGAAATGAGGCATAAAGTCAAGGCAGGGACCTGACTTAATCTCAATGAAGTTGACCAAGGACTTTGACTTTTTTAATTCTAGAGAGATTCTAGGCTGAGATCAAATTAAGGAATGGGGTGATTAGATGCCCTTGGGTGAGAGCTAAATGAGAGGATCAATGAAATCATCACAGGTGACAGGACCAATTTGAGAACATCTGATTGCCAGGTGGAGGACTATTTATTATACAGATGATGAGAAGCTCCTACAGGTGTTTAAACAAAGAAGCCATAATAAGAAATTTTAGAATAATGGCAATGTATAGCCTGAGGTCAATCACTGCCGTCTCTGCCTAAGTGCAGGACTTTTCTGCACACCCAAAATAAAAGGAAGCAAAACACGTGATATGTGCTATACCATCCACATAATATCATGGAGGAAAATTCATAGTGCTGAGAGAGAACATGAGGAATAAAAGTAATCCCAAGTTTTCCAACTGGAGAAGTTCTAGTCTACTAAGGAAAGGCTGATATATTTTGAAGAAGAACTTCACAGATAAAGATCAAACAATTTGGGCCTAGTGGTACACAACTATAATCCCAGGTAGAAAGGCTGAGGCCAGAGGATTGTAAGTTTGAGTCCAGCCTGGACCACTTAGTGATACCCTGTCATAAAATCAAATTAAAAAGGATTGGTGATGTAGCTCAAAGGTATAATTCTCTTGGGTTCAGTCACACACACACACACACACACACACACACACACACACACACACACACCCCGGAATAGCTAAAAGAGATTCCAAGTGATTATACTTTAATTCTGAAAATGATTTTGTCACAAAGGAGCACAAATGGATTAATGGAAAATTTGGAGCTCTGGAATTTGGGTAAAATGAAATATCTTAAAGTGTACTGTAAGATTAAAAATAGTAGTAAAATTAAGATATCATCCCTGAAATTCATTTCTCATTTTTAAGATGAATGGCTCTTAATTCTCAAGATTAACCACAAGGGAAAAGTTACAAAGACATAGCCAATGAACATTTTTATGGCTTTGCCCTCTCTGTCTACAGGTAGAAAAATCTGAGCTTAATTATTCTATAATCATTACCATTTTCTCAGTCCTATTGCTCTTTGACCTTATACCAGAGTCTCCCTGGATTGCTTAATATTCTCTACCATTTTAAAATCAAATTTCCCACATTGCTTTCATTTAAGGTCACATACCCATTGATATAATCACCTGATTAAAAAACCTTTAGCTTCAGTGTTAAAAGTATACTGCTTTTATCTTCAAATGGAATGAGTTCAGATGGTCCCAAGAAATAGTTTGAAATTGTCACTTAATCTTTTATAGCTAACAAGCTGTTCTACAAGATCATGATGATTATCCACAAGATTGTGTAATTTATCATAGAAAAATTTTTTTCCTATAGTATAATTGATGTCAATAAACCAAAATTCTCTAATATTAAGATTAGTTAATATAGATCTTTAAAATGACAACTTATCATGTGATGCACACCAAAGTTTAAAATGTTTATTTCTACTTTGTCTTTCAATAAAACAAATGAACATTTCTAAAGTATCAATTCCTATTTGCCTGATTTGTATTAACTAATCAGATTTTATTGCTTTTGGTATCACATGATATTTGGTGCTAAGTATAATGTGAAATTCAGAAAAAAATTGCAGATTAGTGATTTTTGTAAGCATGAGAATATTTAACATATCAGAGATAATAACCTATTAAGAATTATCACAATGTTGTAATGTGTCTGTTCAATAGCTTAAATTTAGCTCCGATTTTTAAATAAAAGATAAAAATGTTAGTTGCTGATGCTAATGCTAATTTTTTTTTTTTTTTGTACTGGAGAGTGAACCCAGGGTTGCTTAACCACTGAACCACATCCTCAGCCATTTTGTATTTTATATTTTGTGACAAGGTCTTGCTAAATTGCTGAGGCTGACTTTGAACTCGCAATCCTCCCGCCTTAGCCTCCTGAGCTTCTGGGATTACAGGCAGACACCACTGTGCCCTCCGAAATATTAACACTGAAGAGTGAGCAACATCTTTTCTAGAATACTATTTAAATTTACTAAGTCTTACCCCAATTGTTATTGGATCCAGAAACCGTGGGATAAAACTGATACTAAAGACATGTGTCTCAAATATGTATAAAATGTTTTTGTGTTAGGCTGAGGGAGTCTCTCTGGGATGATGCTTAAACATAGCTCTAAAGTGGTCTTTAAACTTGGAAAGTTAGGATTTGCAAGAAATTTGACTCCTCTGATCATTTCAAAAAGTTTTTGACAAACCAAGAAAATAAAAGTTTTTTCCATCCAATCTATTGTGCTGAAACTTTTGGTTGGCTTTCTATTTTTGAAGATTAATTCTGTGCATCTTAACAAAGAAGCACACATGCACACAGACACACACACACATATGTGCACACATGCACTCGTGCACGTGCACACACACACAAACTTGTTTGGTTTCAAAAGTTCAAGACTTCTTTCCATCTTGTCTTCAAATATGCAAAGTAACTGGGATGTGTGGCAGAGCCAAGGCAGCTTCTCATCTCTGCCCCTATACTGAGCCTGAGTCATTCAGCCTTAGATTCACATAGGACAACTGCATGCCAGAGAATTTCAACACATAGCGGAATGTTTGCACTCAGATTTCTCATCACTGCAGATACAGGAGTACAGTTCTAAATCTCTAGTGCCTTTTGCCTCAGCTTCCTTTATTTTCCCAAGTTTTCAAGGGAAAAAGTTTACTCCCACTCTCACTTTTTTTCTTCCAAGGCTCCTAATTACACCATCAGGAATAACAACTCAGTCTTAATAGTTCTATGTTGACCCAGGCAACTTTTTGATGTATAGGTTATAGAGCAATCCCAGTTTTCCCCTAGTTTTCATGAGCAACTCAACCTAGGAGAATTTCGTTTTTCCTCAATCTGTAATACTGGTATCAGAAAATTGTTGGGAAATTATTTTCTAAGATTTCCTGTTCTGCATGTCTTTATGCCATTCCTGTTTACTTGTTTTATGAAAGATGAAAATTTCTGATTGCATATTTAGACATTATATACTACAACTCAGCAATGTACACTCAGTGCTAAGTGGAAGTCTTGAGAGTTGCAGATCTAACAGAAAACAAAAACCAGTAATAAAAAAGGGTGGACCCAATCTTGGGTCTTTGGAACCATACAATAGTTTTACACAAGTCTCCTGATCTCCTTTATTATACCACTGCCATATGAATTAACATTTAATAATGCTATCTACATTTTTGTTAAGTTTGATATAAATAATATGATTTTTACTCAGTTTTATACAATTTAGTAGTGAATTCTCCCAGCCACAGTTAATCATGATCTGAATAGATGTTGAAATTTTATTTACTCTTTGGTATCAGGGATTGAACCCAGGGGCATTTAACCACTGAGCCACATCCACATCCCTTTTTCATATTTAATTTAGAGACAGGGTCTCACTGAGTTTCTTAGTGCCTCACTAAGTTGCTGAGGCTGGCTTTAAACTCACGATCCTCCTGCCTCAGCCTCCCAAATCACTGGGATCACAGGTGTGCGCCACTGTGCCCTGCTCAACATTACAATTTTGACTACCTTGGTAGGAAACATCATACAATGGGGAGAGCCACACCTTTAAAGGCACTAAGACAGAAAGCACAGCAGATTGTCATTCCAATTTGCCCTCTTCTCCCATCAGTCTCACCTTCCCAAAAGGAGAGTGTTGGAAAGCTAACAATAGCTTCCATACTTTAGAACACCGTTGAAAGAAAAGAAATACAAAGCTCACACCTGCAGGGTTTCAGTTAAACAAGGAAATAGTTATAAAAGCCACATTACTGAAGAATCTAGAACTTTTTAGGAATTGAACAAATCATATGTGTAGACAAATGCATATCTGTAATAGAGGCTGGAACACCTCTTGCTTTATGATCTCTTTCGACTTCTTCTTCATATACTATTGATGAACTTAGCCATATTCAATTGATACACTTGTTTCCCTTTTATATAGATATATAATACACGACCACCTATATTTTTGATAGTAATTTCTGTTGCAACTGACAACAAAACAAACAAAAGTCATGTTTCTTAGCCTAAAAAGGAAGATGTTTTGCTTACATCAACATGGAAAGAGCCAGAATTTAGCCTCAAGAACACTGAAGGCAAAGACTCAACCACTGTCCAGATATTTCTCTTTCTCTACATTGCTTATCTTCACTTTTCTCTCAATATTGGCTTCATTATCTGCTACTAAGTCTGATACAGTCTTTTTCTATATAGCAAGGGACATTTATGCCAGCAACTCTGAGCTTACATCCGGCTTTGCAAAAGGGAGAAAAGGAAACTCCCCACCAATTTAACTTAAGTGGATACATCCTTAGGGAGGCTTCCGTTTGTCATGTCTTGGATTGGGTACCTGACTTGTATTAATCCCAGTAGTCAGAAGGCTAGAGTACTACCCTTAATCATGTGTCCCTCTCTGCTGCCCAGCCGACAGTTTTTTTGCCAGAATAAATTCAAATAGCATAGACAGAACTATTTTAGGATCTCAAATTAAGTTGCTCATCCCAGATTGCTCCTAGCAATAGCTGATGGCCAACACTTCCTTGATGCTTAGCAGATTTTTGTTAGCAATAGCCCAGATGAAATGTTTTTATCCTGAGTGCCCCATGAGATGGGCTCTATTATTTCATTTTGCAGATGACAAAAAACAAACAAACAAACAAAAAAACCTGAAGCTCACTGAGGTTAAAAAATGTGTCCACATCACATAGCGAGGGAGTGGCAAAGTCATAAGTAGATTGATTCCAGGACTTACATTATTAATCCCTATTAATTTCCACAGGTTTTTGCCTTTAGAATCATAATCTTTTACATCCTAGAGGCCAAAAAGTAGCAAACTTGTAGCTGTCTATACTGTGTTAGTCGGCTTTTTCACTGCTATGACTAAAAGAGTTGGCAAGAACAATTTTAGAGGAGGAAAAGTTTATTTGGGACTCATGGTTTCCGAGTTCTAAAGTCCCTGGGCAGCAGGCTCTGTTCTTCGGGACTCAAGGTGAGGCTGAACATCATGGCGAAGAGTGTGATGATCAGGAAGCAGACAGAGAGACCCTACTCCCCAGATACAAAATATATACCCCAAAGCCACGCCCCCAATGACCCACCTCCTCTAGCCACACCCTACTCATCTTCAGTTACCACTTAGGGGATTAATTCACTAATTGGGTTAAGGCTCTCATAACCCAATTATTTCTCCTCTAAATCTTCTTGCATTATCTCACACATGAGTTTGGGGAGATACCTCATGTCCAAACCATAACATCTACAGAGATCCTTCCTTTCTTATGTCTGATTATTCCCACTTTACCAGAATTTTCAGACCCTTTCTTCCTATTAGATCACTTTACCACCCCCATAACCTCTCCAATTGTTACCATTCAAAGCACTGCTTTTTATTCAGTACCTCCACTTTGTTGCCTGTTTCTCATTTTCTACAAATCCCCATTTCAGTCACCTGCCCTGTGCTCAACTCCTACTACACACCTATTTCAAGTGGTTCTCAGTGATAGTGATGGCACTATCACTGAGTCTTCAAATGATAAATTCAATTCTGGCTTTTACCTCTGCTTACTTAACCGTCTTACCTCTTGCTTTTCAAAGCTCCATTCCCCTTCCACTCCTAGGAAGGATCTCTGCATAATATGTATTAGAACATGCTGTTTGGGGCACTCCTTAAATGATGCACTTGACACATTTCCCCAAGGTTCTGTCCTTTATCCTTTTATTTTCTTGGTCTGTTCAGAGTTCCTTCGAAATTCTTGCAGACCAGTAGATTAACCCTTGTCTCCACAATGGTAACTCCCATGCCTATAGGTCCAGTACTGAGTACTTCTCCCTGAGTTCTAGAACCATGTATCTGATTTCTTTAAGTATCTCCATTTTGACCTCCTCATATAAGCCATAGGGATCCAATGGATAATTTTCAACAAGACTGAAGTATGTTCAGACTCTCCTTTTATGAAAACAGGCAAGGCTTTTTAGGAAGCAACATGAGGTTGGATCTTCCAAGAAGATCTTTTGAGGGCTGGGGATGTGGCTCAAGCGGTAGCGTGCTCGCCTGGCATGCGTGCGGCCCGGGTTCGATCCTCAGCACCACATACAAACAAAGATGTTGTGTCCGCCGAGAACTAAAAAATAAATATTAAAAAGAAATTCTCACTCTCTCTCTCACACTCTTTAAAAAAATGTTAAAAAAAGAAGATCTTTTGAGAACATATTGAAATGGTTTTGAAATAATAAAACATTGAACTAGAACATTTCAGACGGAATAAATGGATGAGATATTTCAGATGTAAAATAAATGAAATATATTGAAAGATTTGATTCAGGTCTGAGATAGGAAGTGCTTAGGAGTGACTTCAGGGTCTCTGACTTAGATATGCCATCAAAAGAAACTTGGATACATGGGGAAGAATGACTGCTGAAAGGGAAGCCAATAAATTCAGCTGTAAGACTGAGTCTTCTCCTCTTCTCTCCTTTCACTCTGAAGTTTAATCTCTCTCTCTCTCTCTCTCTCTCTCTCTCTCTCTCTCTCTCTCT